>NW_005803134.1:0-2805 GCF_000240725.1 Microchloropsis gaditana
CCCTCCCCCGGCGCCTGGCCGCCTTCCCCCCCCTGACCGTCCCTGCGCCCCCGCACGGCGCTCTTCTCGCTCAGGTATTCGACCGTTCCCGACACCTCCCTCCGCTCGTACTGGAGGAAGTCGTCCACTGCCTGGCGTAGCCCGGGGTGCACAAGGTGGTGCATGGAGTGCACGTGTACGGGCTCAAACCCCCGCATGAATTTGAAGTCGGAGTTACCCGCCCCTGGCTCCATGGCGGCCAGCCCGGCCTCGATGCAGTACTCGATCGACTTGTAGTAGCAGGTTTCGAAATGCAGATTTTTGATGTCCTCTGGTGCGACACAGCCCCAGTAGCGGCCGTAGAAGCGCTTGTCGTTGCTGATGACGTTGAAGGTCCCGGCCACGACCTCGCCGCCCGCGTCCCTGGCCAGCACCAGGCAGAGGGGCTCCCGGAACTTGTCCTTGAGGAGGCGAAAAAAGGCCTCGTTCAGGTACTGCCTGCCGTAGAAGAGCTTGTCGATGGTGCTCACGTAGAGCTTGAAGATCAGGTCCGAGTCGAAGTAAGAGTCCGGGATGTCGCGGCCGCGGAGCACCTGCAGGGTCAGGCCGGCGTCCTCGTAGATGCTGCGCCGCTCCTTCTTGATCTTGATGCGGCGCTTGCTCCGGAAGGCACTCAGGTACTCATCAAAGCTACTGTATGGCAGTCCATCCTTGTCTTTGTTCCTGTTCACCCAGTGGAACTGCATGGAGGTCCGGTGCAGGTAGGGGGGCTGGGCCTCCTGTAAGGCTCCGATCTCCTCCTCCTCGCAGAAGTTGACGTGCACGGAGGAGAAGCCGTTGCTCTTCGCCAGGTCCTGAAGGAAGCCGCCCACCATCCTGCGTATCTCTCGCTGCATGGGTTGCGACAGGCCTCTCTTGAGCAGGAGGCGGGCGCCGGACGCGGGCGTGAACGGGACGGCCACCAGGACCTTGGGGTAGTAGTCCAGGCCCGAGCGGTAGGCCGCGCTCGCCCACTCGTTGTCAAATATAAACTCGCCCATGCTGTGAGTCTTGATATATACAGGCGCGGCCGCCACCAGCTCGCCCGGATCGTCGGACTCGGCAACCTCCCCGCCCCGGCCTGTGACCATGCGGATGGTCAGGTGGCAGGGGTTCCATCCTGTGGCCGGCACTGCGCATCCCGAGGCCTCCAGGCAATCAAACCACTCATGCTGCAAGAAGGGGGAGTCCTCAAAGCGCAACAAAGAGTTCCACTCCTCTGCCTGAATCTGGGATATGTTTGTGTGCGTCTTCACTGTCAGAAAATACTGGGTTTCGCGTTCCATCGTAGCCGCCTCCTTTTCGCTGCTGCCGCCAGTGCTAGTGACCATCATAGAAAAGGAATCGCGCCTCCTCGACAGCATCGAGGAGTGAGGGTCAAAAGAAAGATGCCGCTGCTGAACAGCCTGAATGTGGGGGCAGACGTGCCAGAAGAAAGCATGCAGGTTGATGACCTGAGGCGGCAAGTGAAGGATATTGGTGGGATTAGGAAAGAATCTTGCTTTAAAATGGAGTAGATCATCGTGGTGGCCTTTGACGGTTCTACAAGGAAAACGGAAGATGTCTCATTACTTGACTTTTATGTGGTTTCTCGAAAATTTTGTCATCGGATAAATCGAGCAGCGCAATGGATCTAACATGGAACAAAAGGGAAAGAGCAGAGAAATAGGCCCTTGAAAAAGCTATGACTCACCTGCAAGAACCCCAATGTGGTGAGCAAGCATCTTGACCACGGCATCACTGCCTGTTTTCGAATGTAGGGAATCAGGAAGTGGGATGGAGGGACTGCTGACTCGGTGCGTGCGATAGTGCTGGGCGACAAGCAGCGAGGGGTCTCTGAGGGGAGAGTCCGAGCAGCGAGACCTCTTGTCCTCCAGGCCGTGCACACCACAGCTAACGAGGCCACATCCGCCATCACACCACGCACATCCTCCAGGGATGGCTTCTGGTGCGATTGAACAGCGGAATCAGGATGCCACGGTGTATTGCGGCGGTCTGGACGAGAAAGTGACGGAGGATTTGCTCTGGGAACTGATGCAGAATGTAGGGCCCGTGGTACACGTACATATGCCCCGAGACAAGGTAACGGGCATGCACCAGTGCTTCGGCTTCGTTGAGTTCCGCTCAGAAGAGGACGCCGACTACGCCGTGAAGATCATGAACATGGTGCGCATGTACGGGAAGCCTCTGCGGGTGAATAAGGCCTCTCAGGACAGGAAGACGGTGGACGTGGGGGCCAACCTCTTCATTGGAAATTTGGCGGCCGAGGTGGACGAGAAGGATCTCTACGACACATTTTCAGCTTTTGGAGGTATCACGCAGCCACCTAAAGTGATGTTTGATCCCGACACAGGGCACACGAAGGGTTTCGGCTTCGTCTCCTTTGACAGCTTCGAGGCGGCGGACTACGCGATCGAGTGCATGAACGGAGCATATTTGGGCGGACGCCCAATCTGCGTTCAGTACGCCTACAAGAAGGACAGTAAGGGCGAGCGGCACGGCTCCCAAGCAGAGCGCCTGCTCGCAGCCTCCAACCAGCAGGCAGTCCGCTTCAAGGCCCACACCCTCTTCGCCACTGGGCCCGGGCAGATCGGAACGGGCATGGGCGCCCCCCCTCCGCCTCCCTCCAACACAGGGGCGGGCCAACCTCAGCACCAGCAACAGCAGTATTTTCCCCCGCCGCCTCCATTCGGGATGCAGGGCAGCATTCCCCCGCCTCCCCCTCCGCCTCCCCCCGGCTACGGTCACCATCAGCAATACTACGCGCCGCCCCCACCTCCGCCGCCT
>NW_005803134.1:3405-8790 GCF_000240725.1 Microchloropsis gaditana
GGCACCGTCGGGGAGCCTCGCGAGGAAGGGCGTGGTGACGCCCCCATGCTCGCTAGGCTGCCGCCGCTCGATTCGGCCTTCATGCTGTTGCGCGAATTCTTGGGATGTATTTTTTGAAGTGATCTGCGGCTTCCGCTGAGCAGCTGCTGGCTTCCTTCCTCGTGGCCGAAGCGATTGAAAAGAAATGAGAAGGGAGACCCCGACGGTCGCCGGTGGCTTTCCCTTCCTTCCTCGTCGTCCAGGCCCTCGTGGTCCTCACCAATGCCATCCTCACTGCCAATGCTTTCCATTTCAGGACTTTCATTAAAACGGACAGCGTTTACGATGGACCGCGTCTCTTCGTCCTCCTCCCACACATATTGGTCATAGCCATCGTCCCCTACATGCTGCGAAGGTGGAGGCGGGGACCCCTGTGGCTGCTGCGACGATGACGATCTCCAAAACATGCCGCTTTGGCAGGACAATAATAATAATGTTGTCACGCCTCTTCGAATGACCAACGTCGTCACTCGCTGCAGCCTGTGGGTTGCATGTGGTAGTGGTGGGCGAGGAGCGAGGGACCCAGAGGGATCGTGAGGTGCATAGCCAATATAGTTGCCATTATCACACGATCGTGACAAGAACACATGTCAACCGTGTCCAACTCCCCGCGGCATTTATACTGGATTGCGGAATACCATCACAAATAAACACTTTGAATTTGAGGACTGATCGCCTCTCCCGTGGTGCTTCAACCGCGTGATGGGTGTTGGTATGGCATCACCACTTGGCAACCGACGAGAAAAATGGCGAGAATTCAGTAACGCACACTTGGTCCCCTCCTTCCGAATCGACGAAAATAGTTGGTGAACCAGTAATGGTTTGAACGTGCTGTGTTGTCCAGAGGTTTGAATCCGTGGTCAAAGGCATTAAAAGCTGGGGTCTTTGGGCAAGTTGAATTTGAGGCTAGGACAGGCTTTGACATGACTTTCAACGTCCACTCCTTTGCTTTAGGCGGGGTACCCTTCAAAAGCTTTCAATACACGCGCAACTTCTTTCTGCTTCGTGTTCTCCTAAAATGTATTTCGCGGTTCTTATCCACGTACATGACCGGGTTTACCTACCAGGCGGCGGCTTCTCCTGACAATCAATTTCAAGTTCTTTATCATACGCTCCGCTTCATCTCACGTTCCGATCCACCCGCACGGAACCAGGTCAACACGGGTTTCTGTGTCTCTAGTCATATGATGTCAAGCCGGCATCTTTTTGTTTCTGCTCTTAGAAAGTGAAGCGTGGAGCCCTTGTCCATATAAACCAGGTTTTCTTGATGATCTTTCCTTTTAGCTGTTCTCTCATTCCTACCCACGCATACCTTCTGCACAATTATCCCTTCAAAGCCACATCATAAGAGGGCTCCCACGACCTCAGCCTACCAGACTAAATTCCGATACTTTTTACGGGATGAACCGTGCCCTCACAACCGTAGCACCGGTGCATGCGTGCAATTAGGGCAACAACTTTCGAACCTGGCTTTGTTTACTGCTTGATTGTTCCATTCAGAAGCAAGTGTGAATTGGGTACGGGCTAGATGCGTGATACCTTACCAGAAGCTTCTGCAAGCTCCAAGGCCGCTGAATCTAACAAAATGATCGGCACATGGGAATCACAGACTATCACCCTATCCCTTGCGCAAGCGTAACGAATTAAATGTTTAACGAAGAGACAAAAGTTATTTCTTCTGGACGGTATGTTATGAATGTTTGCATTACATGTAAAGCCACTCATCTCATGCCCCTGCTTTTACTTTTCGTTTAACTTCCCCCTCCAAGGGGCATCGTAAATATACGGCATCGGGCGGATGCTCTTTTTCGCCCTCCTCATAGGTGTAAGAAGCGGCTATTGCCATGAGGGAGCCGTCAAAATTGTAGGAGAGGGCCGCGATGCTAGTCTTGTAGGGACCCAAGTGCGCCAGCCTTTTTTTGTTTTGTCCATCCCAGGTATAGACCATGGCGTCGCATCCCCCCGTGGCGAACGTGCCGTGCGTGGGATGGAAGGCGACGGCGTTGACAGGGTAGACGAGGTCATCTTGCCGGTGGCACTTGAACGCGTACCTCTGAGCCTGCACCTCGGTTGAAAGATCGAAGTACTCGACCGCCACGCGGCCTTCGACCGAGGCCAGCACGTATCCTGTGAGGCCCGACGGGGGGTGAGAGAGCATGCTGCCCATGAGCGACGGGACTGCTCGCAGCCTCGAGTGGATTGGAGCTAGCATACGGTCACATAGGAGGCGTTTCGGAGGAGAGGAGCTTACCGCTGTGGTCCGGGGCGATACGAATGCAACGAGTCTGATGCTTTAGGGAGGACTCGCGACGGTCGTCCGGCGCGCTAAGTTTTCTGGGTGTTTAAAAAGGTAGAGCATGCGTGAGGCGCGCGAGTGCTGTTGAAGGCCCCCGAATCCCGCAGGTGGCGACACGCACCAAGAAGAGACCCGCTCAATGCTCAGGCACCCACATGATCATGGCCACGGACACTCTTGTGCCCCGATCCCCGCGCTCTGCCCTCTACCCTCACCTGACGTCGTAGATGAGTACGGACCGATCCGAGGTCCCCACCACTAGCCGCTGGCCTGACACCGCCAGCGTGAACACCTTCTCCGACGGCGGCAGACTCTGCGCCCTTCCTTGGCTGCGCGGGTCCCTGCGTACGTGGTGGATGGGTGTCAGAAAGGAGCGGGAGAGCGTGCGTGCGCTTTGTCCGAGGGAGACTCCGTGGCAACGGCTGAGGGTACGACTCCACTGGCCATCTCCGTCCTACTTCCAAGTCCTTCTTTCGTTTCTCTTATCCATTTCCTTCCCGCCTCTCACCAAATGTGCACATTGCCATCCCATCCGCCGGTTACCAAAGCCCCCAGCTCCCTCGAGAATTCCATGCAGCTCACTTCCCCGGCATGGCTGCCGATATTCAGGCCAGGGTCCTCTGGCTGGTTCAAATAAATCCTACGGCACAATTCGTATGACGGCAAATTAATTCAAAGGATACCGGTATGCGCGTACTCTGAATAGATAAAGATTGGGGATAGACAAGATAGAACGGGCTTGGCCTCGATCTCCGAGCCTCCTCCCACTCTTGCGAAGTCACGGAACTTACTTGCGAACAGCCCTGTCCAGTCCGCCCGAAAATCCTGTGTGATCGTCCTGCACTGTGCAATCCAGGACGGCAGCATGATTCTGCCAGATGCCCTTGGCTACATTTGATGATGTATCGTACAAACGTGCGGTCTTGTCCCAGGACGAGACCAACAACAGGTTGGAGCTGCTGGGGGAAAATGCGAGCGAGGAAATGCCATCTTGCGGAGGGTTGTCAAGTAGTCGCTCACTGCCCGGTTCCATGGCGCAAGATATTAGACGGCTGATAAGAAACGCCGGGGATCAGCGCAATAGATTACCGGACTGGGGCGGCAGAGCCGTCCGGCACTCCCTGTGCAGGAAGCTACTAGCAGTAGGGAGGGGAAGTAGGGAGGCCGTCGGCCGGAATGATGTGGATAATTATACACATTAATCGACCATGTCGGCAGTTTTGTTGTACAATCTGACAAAGGTGGCATTTAGGCAGGCAAATCCGTGACCCCGTGAGCCAGAGCGCCTCATGGCTGTGGCAGGCCTCGCCTCGACCAAGTCGAAGGGAAGGAGGGGGCTCTGACGGCTAGTCATCGCCAGCCGAAAAGCCTCAGGAGCTTCGGGAACGGGGGCTTTGAGCACACGGGTCCACGCTCGCAGGATGGTACGGCTGTGTTTATCTCCCAACAATTCATCTAGCGCATTCTGCAATGTGGCGGGGTGTCAAATGTGGGATGGATGGCCGCAAGGCCCTCCCTCTCTCGGGTGGGCCCAGGTGCTAACTGCGACGCCATACTTTTCCTCACAACAGGGCCTACGCCGGGGAATCTGGCAGCCTATTAGATCAGCCGGTAGAGGAGTGAGGAGGCACGCTGAGAATTCCCTGTCCCAGGCAAGGTCCCGGCTCAAATATGTCTGCGACGTTGCCTCGACGGATCGTGAAGGTGAGATTGAGGGTCGACAAGGAGGGCCGCTTAAACCTCTGGCGTCTCATTTACCTAATTCTCGACGCAAATGCCAAACGCCTCTGTACATTTAGGAAACTCAAAGACTGATTTCTGAGCCAGGTACGATAAGGGGCAGTTTCCCGCTTTCTGAGGTTGCCTTCAATAACCTTATTTTCTCATGATTATCCACACGATTTTTGCTGCCAGTGCCTGGAATCAGCGCGACACCCTACGAAGACAATTTCCGCTATTTCAACGTCGTGATCGAGGGCCCTGAATCATCTCCCTATCAGCGTAAGTAGGGTCCGATGCATTGTGCATCGGATAGGGTAAAGAGCAGTAAAGAGTTCTGTCTGTATCTCGGAGTCTTCTCGAAGAGCTCTGATCACTTGGGTCCCGCCTTTCCCTCTCGCCGTTATAGAGGGCATTTTCAAGTTAGAGCTATTTCTCCCCGCGGACTACCCGATGGCTCCCCCCAAGGTGCGCTTCCTGACCAAGATGTATCATCCGAACATCGACAAACTCGGCCGCATCTGCCTCGACATCCTCAAGGACAAGTGGTCCCCCGCCCTGCAGATCCGCACCGTTCTCCTTTCTATCCAGGCTCTTCTGGTAAGTAGTGGACGGCAGGTAGAAGGAGATGGCCGTCAGGACCTTACAGGGCTCGTCCACCTCCCGCCCCCCAGTCCTGCCCCAACCCGGAGGACCCCCTCAACAACCAGGTGGCGGAGCTCTGGAAGGCGGACGAGGACCGGGCCATCGCCAACGCGAAGGAGTGGACTCGTCTGTACGCGACCAAGTGACAAGCTTGTCGCTGAGAAATGGGCGGCGCAACAGCGAGAGGGTGAAGGTGGTGGAGACGAGCGGCGGGGGCAGTGGGGCTGTTTGGACAGGCAGGGGAGGCGGACACGAGCACTATGATACATAGCCGTGAATGTGACATAGCGACAAGATGACGGACCGTCTAGTGCCAGTGGTGGGTTGTGAAACAGCGACGCGTTGGGGGGCTGCTAGGGTCTACCTAGGTGCGGACTCGGAACTGCCCCGGAAGTTTTCATGCCTACTCACACGACTAGGAAAGGAAGAACAATGTGCTTTATGTGACACGAAGAAATGGCGCGGATCAGGACGAGCTAGAGCTCAGCAGGCTTCTCATCCACAAGCCAAGCTCGCTTTGCCTTCGTCTGGATTTCATGTACTCTACAATGCACATGCGGGTAGTCTCTCCTTATCGACATGAGACGGTTCCTCGCGGTCTTCCCGCCCTAACGACAGGCAGTGGGCATGCAGCCTCGTTATCATGTTGCCCTACTCCCCTCCCTCCCCCGGCGCCTGGCCGCCTT
>NW_005803134.1:11250-12183 GCF_000240725.1 Microchloropsis gaditana
GTGGCAAGGGAAAACAGAAATCAGCCCCATTTGGGGGTAAGAGGAAAGGCCAAAGAGATGCGATAAGAAAGAGGGGTGAGATCTACTTGAAAGGCAGGCCCCGGCCCGAGAGAGGGGCCGAGGACGATCAGCCTTACCTATGTGACCCTCGGGAGGACTGAATGTCAGTGGTTCGCCCCTCACGTTCTTCTGCTTATTCAGTCGAATGGGTAAATGCACGGCTGCCAGGATGACGCAGAGAGCGAGGCCGGCCAGGAGGATGACGGAGGAGAGGACGCGCACGGGGTAGGACCTGAGAATGCGGTGGGAGCAGTGGAACAGGCTGGCAGCACCAAAGGGGGACAACGCCATGAGTGGACTAGCTGGCTTCATTTCTCAGCCCCCCTTTTCGACGCGCTCTCCCAAAGAGCTATTCCTCCCATTTTACCTGAGGGCGGGCATGACCAGGTAGTAGCCGAAGGTCACCAGCGCGTTCACTGCAGAACCCTCCTCGTCCTCCTCCTCTCCTCCTTCCAAATCCTCCTTGAAGTGACCCACATCGTTTAAGGAGGGAAGGTGACTGCGCGACTCTCCCGATCCGATGCCTATCATCACCTGTGACCCGTCGCCCCTCATCAATCTCTTCGTCCCTCCCATGGACACCGCCTGCCACGCCCCGGTCATCTCATCCACCCTCGTCCCACTCCCCTCCCACGCTCTTCCACGCATGCGGTCGGCCTGATGTGCCGCTGCGATGGCTGCGTGGGATGGCTTCGATGAAGTGTCCCCAAGGCGCCCGGGCACCGACCCGGACCGCTGTACGGGGGCAAAGCCCTCGCTGGACGGCACTTGCAGGTGCTCCAGCCGCTGCTGAGACTTCTGGCCGATGGCATCGGCGCGGAGAAGGCTCTTGGCCTGAGGAGAGCGGGCTCGGAGGGTAGAGGAGCGGCTGGC
>NW_005803133.1:0-12154 GCF_000240725.1 Microchloropsis gaditana
CTGCTCATGCGCTGGTTCAAGCTGACGGTAGAGACCTTCGAAAGCACGACGAACCCGCCCAACGGCTCTTTTGTCGTGATGACGCGCAAGGAGGGGCCGAGGGGAGGACGCTCCGGGGGGGGAGTCTACGAAATGGCGCCCGAATCGGCTGCCTTGATCTCGTTAAGGTAGGGCGTGGGTGTGAAGGAGGGTGATAGGGTGAGTGAGGATAGTGTTTGCAACTTGGGGGGGTAATTGGTCGGGCGTGCTGCCTATCAACTCCTTTCTTTCCGGTTCCATCTCCTACAGCTGTGACTCCGTGCCCGTGGGCGCCTCCATCATGACCCCGTGCAGCAATTTCGAGGACAACACCGGCGGAGAGCAAAAGGATGGGGGAGAGGAAAGGGTAATGACACCTCTGTCGAATGCCGTTGAGCGACTCTCAATCGACGCCAATGGGATTTCCGAGGCTGAAGCCAGACCTAGTTAATAATAAGGCGTTGATGACAAAATCTGCAAATGAAAAGTACACATTCGATCACATATTCGATCATGGAATGAACTTAAGTCTCGCTCTCAAACGACGAGATGTTCCGGTGTCAATACTTTCGTCATTTATTACTTTTTGACATCGTTACCTCCTGTCCCCACTGCACCCCGCAATCGCTTCTCCAGCGCCTTCTGCCGTCGACGTTCTTCCTCCGCCTCCTCCCGCATCACAATGTGATGATGGAATCTGACAATGGGAAGACAACAGGTGAAATGTTTCTCGTCATATTTTTACATCTTCCCCTCATCTGAAACCCCCTTTACCCGATCTCATTCCTTGCGGAGACGTCGGGTTACATCAACTCTCTAACGCCGCTCATTCCTCTTCTTGAGATACATTTGATTTCATGTAGTTAACTCCGTGCTTACTTCTGTTACTGACCTGTCCCTCAGCACCCATGCTCCATAGAGGGCAAACACGCCGACAACAGGAACCACTTGCTTCCACGGCGGGGGCATTACTTCCACTCAGCTGTACCGAATAAATCAGGGAAGTTGAGGAAAAATCAAATGTGGGAGAGAGGTGATCGACTGTGTTATGTACATCGCTGTCAGCAAAGGGAATTGTCTGTCAAAACCTTTTTCGACACAAGTCGACGTCAAGGAATGGCGCGATAGTTTTGAAGGCGAATTAAGCGAATGGAACCACAGGAGACATCAAATAGGTTCGATGCTCTCTTTCTCCGAGGAATTATCCAGCCGCCGTGTGCTCGTGACACGTTTCTGCCGCGTTCATCCCTGAATTTGTATGCATGAAACTTATTGAGCATACATTGTGATCCTACGTGCGATAAGTTCTCCTCGCACGGTAAGACTTGAAAATGTTTTGGTGCTTACGCTTAACCTCCCCACCCCACTTGCAGTCAACGTACCCGTTAAAGCGATCTCATTGGAATGCGCTGGTGGCACCGTTTACTCACTTACTTGAGCAGCAGGCGACGAAACACTACCTCACACTGTAGTTATATGACACAGGAGCAGTCACCCCTTTCACCCTCCATTTCCATTCCGGCTTTTGTGCTTCAAGAGCGAGGCATTTTATCGCCGGCCAAGCCCCCTCCTTTGGAAAGCCAATCTATGAATTTTGATGAAAGAAAATCCAATTACGAAGAATGTGACAAAGAAACTTCAGGAACTAGAGAGGAGATTTCAGATGGAACTTTATCGTCGGTGGAAGGAGAGCAGGCACAGAACAGCACTGGTGTTCCGTTACGCGCTCCTTCCTTTTCCACAACTCCAAGCGTCCATTCAGTCATGTCAGACATCCGAAGCCGCCTACACCACCTTCCCAGATGGAAATACAGATTTCTATGCGCAAGCTTGTTGTTGGCTGTCATCCTTTTGGGTCTACTTCTCTGCGTATCGATTGTGTACGGCTTCGGCTTGAAATACGTCCATTTGTCCGTCACCGGAACGACGCCGCTGGATCCAAACTTAGTAGATGCGGAAGGAAATGCGCCAATGCGAGCAACCATCAGTCTTGACAATCCCAATTCTTTCCCTATCACCGCCTCAGCAAGTGAAGTAGTTCTATCATACATGAATAGGACCGACGGGAGTCAACAGTACACTCCCCTGGCATCCGCCCCTCTGCCCCGCATTCAACTGCATGCCCGTCACAAAGATTGCATGCTTACCACTGATTTTGTCTTGGCGCATTTGCCCACAAAGCCTGAGGGAAAAGCAATCATGGGGGCGGTCCTCCAGGGCCGGGCCACATTCCTTAATGCGGCCGCCACCCTGCGGCTCCACGTGCGCGCCTTGGGCTTCATACGGATTGTCCGCAGGTTCGAAATAGACTGTTCTGTCGCAACGTTATGGGGGGAGCCAACTAAGGCAGATGGTAGCAAAGACACGGTCTCGGATTGCTTTGGGGCTTTTGTGTAGAGCCACATTGAAGAAACATTAGAGCTCCTCAGACGGCTCAATGAAAAGTAATGTAAATCGGCCTTATGAAGCGTACTTTAACTTTAATCTTGTCTGACCCACAATGGGCCTCGCTTCATGCTTCCACCGCTAATTCCTCCACCCCCGCCTCGTTTCCCCCCTCGCCTTCGTCTCCCCCTACCCCCTCCCCCGCCCCCTCCTCACCATGCGCCCCCCTTTCCCCCTCCCACTCTCTTCTTTCACCGTCTGCGCTCCCTAAATGAGCCGCCCAGTACCTCAAGCGTCGTCGCTGTTTGGCTGCCCCACCCCCTTCCGCCGCCGCCCCCTCCGCTTCCTCCCCTATGGACAGCGCATACTCCCGCAACACGTCCCCTACCTCCTCCAGACCCTCCCTCCCTTCCATTTTCATCCTCTTCCTCAAGCGTCCCTGACCCTCCAAGGACCGGCTGTATACAAATCCGAGGATCACAGCCACACGCTGCAACATGAACAGGCCCGCGTCCATCAGCCGCGCCATTCGCCGCTCCCCCTTCTCCTCCGCGGTCTCCCCCTGCTCCCCCAGCCCCTCCTCCCAGTCGCCCGCTCCTTCGTCATTCAGGCGCAGGCGGGCGCGTCTCACCTACGGGGTGGGAAAAAGGAGGAGAATGGAGAAGGAGACCAGGAATGAGGGTAGATGTGTGTCCAATCTCTTTCGGTGAATATCTCAAGGAAGCAATCACGTAACCCCGCATCATCCATCGGACAGAGGGTCGGAGAGGCGATACTCAGTTCCGTCCTCATGCTTCCGCCCTTCCTCCCCGCCCCCCAACCTTCCTCCTCCTCCCAACCCTTCCTCCCCTCCCTCACCTTCTCCTGGTACTTGATGAAGAGCTCGACAGCGCGATCCACCTTCTCACCGCCCCCTTCCACAAATTTGCCCAACAGGCGCGCCTCCTCCACCTCGTGCTTCCTCAACCCCTCCTTCCCTCCCTCGCCTCCTCCATCTTCGGCGAAAACCATCAAATGTAAGCTCAGGGAGGCAATCAAGCTGACCACCTGTGAGACGAGGTCAAGGGTCAGCGTGACTGCGTAGAGTCCCCTCGAAGCGAAAAGAGAAGAACAAGCACACAGCTAGGCCAGACGAGGAGAAGAAAGAAGGGTTACGAACCTGCTCGGTCAACGCCTCCCTCTCTCCCGGCCGCTTGCCTTTCAGGGCCACGCCCCAGCCGCGGCCCATATAGAGGGGAAAGAGCGTCTTGAGCCCCCCTAGTTCGATCAACTTTTCGCAGTTGGGGACCTGGGGAAGTGAGGAACACGGGTGTCAGAGAGGATTGGTCAGACGGCCGCCACGGCAGTTCCGCGCGTCGGAGAAAGAATCGGCACTCCCTGTACCTCCCTGGTGCCCCCGCGAGGGATGAGAGCGAAGAGGACGCACCGAGTTTAGACAGGCCGAGTCCAGCGCCTTGAGCGCGCCCAAGAAGCCTCCCTTCTTCTCCCTAATACAGCGAAGCAGCAGGTCAAGGCCTTCGCTCTGGCGAGCAGAAATGCAGCGTGATGCGCGTCAACGTGGAAAGAGGGGGTGAAAAGGGAATGAGTGCAAGGGTTGAGACAGAGCAGTCTCCCAATACGTGAAAGGGTTGAGACAGAGCACAGCAGTCTCTCGACCTAGAAATAGGTTGTTCCCCCACGCACCTGCCGAAAGCGCGCTTGATTCTCGGGCAGCAGCAGGCACGAGCAAAGGGCGTCGAAGAGGTTCTCAATGCACTCCTTCTCTTCGGGACAGGACGCGTCCCGCCGACGGTAGTAGGCAATCGCTGGACGAAATGGAGTGATGTCAGGGAGACGCAAGTGGAGGAGACGTGGGTTGAAAGGGCCCTGCCCCGAGCCAAAGGCCACGCAATTCGTTCATGATCTCCCTCAAGTCGAAGACAGCAGCAAATATGAAGGGGGTCGTGCAAGAGGATGGCTCTTACCTTGCAGCAGCGTATCCATGCCGTTGATGTCAGCCAGCTGACCCAGGCGCCTCTGATTCTCCGTGTCTGCAGCCAGCAGAATGGAGAGGAGCTCCGCGCAGTAGGCCTGTCAAGCCCGGGGGTGCGAGCGAGGAGGGAACAGGGGCGACACGAGGACCGGGGGTGGAGTATGTGAGGAGCGGGGAAGGCGGAAGAAGACGACAGAGAAGGAGTGAGAGCGAGGGAGGAGGAGAGTAACCTTGACGTCGTCGAACCGCTTGGCCTTGACGCGCGTGAGGAGCACACGCAGGAAAGATGTCTTCTCGCAGATCAAGGGGGCGAGGGAGGGGCGGACAGTAACCAGGTTCTCGATGAGCTGGAAGTGGGCGGAAGCAGAGAAAGAGTAGATTGAGAACAAGAGGAGCGAGGGGGAAGGAAGCCAGAGTCCCGCCCTCCCCCCCCCCCCCTCACCACCCGTCCCCACCTGCAGCGTGTAGTTCACGCCCCTCACGTCCTCCTCCCTGCTTTCGTCCAGGCGCTTCAGGTTCTGCACCACCAACTCCAGCCCATTCTTCTCCACCAGGGCGTCCAGCAGGGTCCCGGCCTCCTTCTCCGCCTCCAGGACCACGTCCGGGTCTGTCATCTCGGCCAGGCAGCCCAGCATGCTGATACTGTGCGACAGCCGACCGCAAGCACGCGCGCCGGAGGGGAGCATGACGTGATTTCAGCCAAAATATGGTACACGACGGACAGTTACATAGTCGAGGAAATGAGTGCGTGCGTCTGTCTGACAGGGAAAAGCTGCCTAGACGAAGAACCTTCCCCCCCACATCCACACACAGCCTCGACCTCGATCAGGCTCAAGACTGAGCATTCAGAGGCGAAGGACAGAAAAAAGGGGACTTAAAAGCAGACCTGATGTCGGTATTTTCGTGCGTGACCAGCCCCAGCAGCGTGTTTGCCACGTCCAGCTTTACCAGCTCGGGGTACAGGGAGGGGGCGGCGGCAACCGCCTATTCAAGAAATGGAGTGGAAGGAAACATGATTGTGTCTGGATGTGGGCGGATATACGGAGCATGGAGGGTGCGAGGCCGGGGACACGGCCCATGTGTAGAGAGGAAGGCCTTTACCTTGAACTGCCCGATCTCCTCATAGAGCTCCAGCTCGGACTCCAGGAATTTCGCGGGCTCGTCGGCGAACTTGACGCGCTTCAATAGATTTGCCTAGGGTGGGCGACGACATGAAGAAGAGCAGTGTGAGGGGAGTGAAAGAGAGAGCCGCTAGGGACGGGGCACCTGGGGCATATCGGGGCTGCGCTCTGCCTCTGGCTAGACCCTCACCCTCGCCCACCTGAATCCGCCTTTCCAGGCCCAAGAACAATTTCTTCACGCCGGGTAGGTCTAGCTCGACCACGTCCTGCTGCTTGTCCGCCACTTGGAGGATCCGCTGGCAGGGGCCCAAAAGGAGGGCCGAAGCACGTGAAAAGGAGGGTCAGGGCGTACCGGAGACGGCATCTGAATCTTCCCCCACCCTGCGTACCTTGATTGTTTCCTCGTCTATGTCATCGCTTTCTAAAGCTTTCCGCAAGAAAGCCTCCTCGTCCTCTCCTTCCTCCCGGTCAGCCTCATCCTCCTTTTCCCCTGCGCCCCCCCCCCCCCCGTTGCCGCATCTCTTGCGTCGTCCGTTCTGCGCCTTTTGGCCCCCTTTCCCTCATGTTCCAGCCCCTGGTCTTTCACCTATGTTATAAGCGTATGATTGAAATGAGACTCGAATCCCTGCGTCGTCATTGCCTGTGGTTTCCTTCGTTTCCCACCCCGATGTTTTTAGTCTCTCTACCTTCTTCATTTCGTAAAAATCTTCGTAATAGCCGACGCCTCTTGTTCCTCTTTTGAAGACTAGACCTGGCCGAGGACCCTGAAAGCTTTTTGAAGGCTGAAATATTTGGCCTGCCCCTTTGTCTTTCAACACAAATGAAGAGGCCGACGCCCTACAAGGGGTCAGGGAGGAAAGGCGGAGGACGATGTTATAAAGTGAGAGAGCAAATCCAAGACACCAGATAAAACCAATATGCCAACCAGTAACGAACCTTGAGGGCTCCAACATGCGCTGGAAATGGTCGTCCATGGTCCTCCAAGTGATAGTAGGTCTATATGTGACTAGCTGAGACTACGAACGGAGGGGAGGTTGCTGAGGTAGCGACGTGCACAACACGGTTGATATCGCCTGCGCGTTCGTCTGGGGGGTGGAATGATCTGGAGGTTAACACAATCTTGACGAACTTGCACGAACAAAGAGTGCCTTTGAAGCTGCAGATGTTGGTTATTGATCGCTTTGGAAGTGCTGAAAGAAAGTGAAGGGGAGACAAGAGGGCTCTGTGACAGCGATTGCCCTGCCTCACGCGTGTTGCCTTGTTTCTTCGTCGAATGATTCATGAGAGCGGAGTTATAGACCTGTTCTCTTACCGTTCTCAGTTCTAGCAATCCTTATTCATTGACGAACATCGGAAGGAACTTTGCTCACGTAAAGCGGGTATTTATGTGTGAACATTTCCGCTCAACATTTCTTTACCAAGACAACCTTTCCTGTTTTCCTAAGACTTCCATTTCTGTTTATATGCAATCAAATAAGCTAGCTGGAAGCCCGGTCATGTGTAAATGTCAGACATACAGGAAGATAATTTTTTGGCCTTGGCTGGAAGTTAAGCTTTTGATACCAAAGATATGCAGAAGAGTGGTGCTAATCGCGTATGATGAGAATAATGGACTAGAAAAAAGGTTTGGAGGCTTAAGATCGTAAGTTTTGCCCGTGAACTCATGAATGAGCTCCAGGAAAAGCTAGAGTGCTGCTGGCGTGGTGCGCAAGATTTGGGGAGGTGGACAAAGCGGAATTTAAGAGACTGGACACTGATTTGTCTGTCTCTACTATATACAGATTTTCTTAAAGAGGCTGTCGTACCAATGCTATTTCTTTGCCGCTCGTGCGTGCTTTCTTCCCTATTGGACGCGTTTCTATTGGACGGGCGCACAACTACGCGAAAACGACCAGGGCAACGTGATTTCTTCTAACTGCCTTGTCGTAGTCAGGCTTCGTATTCATATAGAAAGGCTGCAATTATTGTCCAGGTCACCTTAAATGGATCTTTTGCGAAACCTCAGGAGAAAACTCGACGACGCTACTGGGTGGCTGAAATTTTGACTTTGGAGTACGATAACACGTCAAGCCAGTCAAAGAGAGGTTGTATCCAATTCAAGTGTCTCATATTATATGTAAATTCGAGCAATTTTAGGCTCAGTCCGTGACGTAATGTCTGCAGGCACGGGCCTTCGAGGGGCTGTCAGAGGGAGAGCGGCGAAACCTTTCGCATACCCGGAGGACAGCCACTTTCCTCGCTCAACGCTTGACATTTGAACGAGACTGCTTCAGCGACCACGGCATCGGCACATAGATTGTGAACAGCGTCGTTTTCTGAGCCATCACTCATTGATCTTGCAATAAGGCACTGCTTGTGCTACGTAGGTGGGTATGATAGAGCGGTTGCCACAGCCAGAAGCACTAAAAGCGGAGGACTGGCCGCCTTTGACGGAAACGACGGAAGCAGCTGCACCTTCTCCTATAGCAGCAGGAGGCACGGAAATTAGGCATCCAAAAGAGGCAGAACTCTTATTATCTCAAGGAGATAGGATAGAGAGGGAGGAAAATACTCAAGAAAATTTTACAAATGGAAAGATAATGGACCAGGAGACCTCGATAGGCCAGGCTGGGCATGTGAAAACACGGGACGATGGAATTGAGATAGAGGATTGCAGCCACGATTTCGCATGTGGTTGCAGCGAAGATGGTGGAAACGACGAGCCACATGGAAAAGACAATTTGAATCTTTCTGACGGCACGGTGGCCCTGTACCCTCACGAAAGATTCCAATACGAGGTCTCGCCCCTGGAGCCTGGCGCACGTCTCCACCATGTAGCAGCGGACATCATCTTCGATCGTTGCCTGACTTACCTCCGAAAGGACGACGGTACTATGTACACGGAGGGGCTTTTCATGCTTCAGCCGTCGATGACACGCGTCAGGGAGCTGCAGCGGCGCATGTCTGTGGGGGGGGGCCTGGAGGGAGCCTCTGCGTGGGGGGCGGAGGGAGCGGAAGGGGAAGAAGAGGGAAGAGCAGGGGGTCGAAATCAAGAAGAGACTGGAAAGGCGTCACCGCCGGTGCCCTCATCGCCACATGAGGTGGCAGCGCTTCTGTTGCAGCATCTCCAAGTGCGACCGGACCCGCTCATCCCCTCCTCGCTCTACGCCGCCTGGCTCGGCTGTCAGAAGGTGCCGGGTGAGTCCGCCCGAGGCGGGCTTGGCTGTAGCGATGGCATGGCACGCCAAGACGGGGTCTCTGTCCACATTCTTGGCCGGGAGGGCGATGCCGCAGAGGCCTCGAGGGAAAGTGCGGCTCCCTCGGAAAGGCGGCCGTTGTCGCCGGTGTCGCCCAACCACGCTTTGAGCGACCCGCACGATGAGGAGGCCGGGGGGAAATGGGGCGATCGGTGGGGGGACGGCGGGAAAGAGAACTCGTGGAGTGCCTTCTATGGAGCGGATGGGGTGGACAAGGAAGTGTGTGAGGTGGAGGTGGCTGCAAGCTGTGCCGCCCGAGGCGCCGGGGAGGACCCTATCCCCCAACCCGCCGGAGCCCCCTCAGGATCGACCGCCCGTGGCGGCGGCGCTTCTCTCCTCCGCGTCAAGTCTGTGCTTTGCGAACTGACGGAGAAGCAGTGGCGCCAGCTGGGAAGCCTTTTGGACTTGATGCACGCCCTGGCCAAGGCACCCACCGGGGGGAGCGACCTCCACGCCCCCACCGTCTCCGCCCTGGGTGCTATCCTCGGTCCCGTCCTGAGTCGGCCGCCCGGCTCCGCCTACCTCTCGATCAGACACACCCGAGACGTGCCCGCGCTCGCCTCCTTGGGGGCCACCGTCGTCGAGCACGCGCCAGAGCTGCTGGCGTGCAGGGGGGAGGGGGAGCAGCTGGGTGGCGGGAGTGAGGCACACGAGGCGGGGCAAGGCGCCAGTGTCGTGGGGGCGGAGGACCGTGCAGAGAGGGAAGCGGAAGAAAGGGGTGCGTCTCCCGTACGAGCCGCTCGGCCTTGGAGCAGTGCCACCGCTTCGAGCCCCGGCCACCGGGACTCACGAGATGGACACGAGAGGGCCCCCCGTGCCCTCTCACCCCCTTGCTCGCCGCCTGTCAGTATCCTTCTCTCCCACGGGGCCCTGCCCTCTTCGTCTCCCCCCTCGGCGACGCCCAGCAGTCCGATGGGCTCCCTTCGAGTCATGGATCATCCCCTCTGCCCCAGCAGAACGCACGGGAAGTAGAGCACCGGCTCCTCCAGCAGGCGGAGCACCTTGATCGTCAGAGGCAACAGGTGGAAGCGGCCAGGGCGGTGCTAACTGAGCGACTGATGCCCGGTCTGAGCAAGAGGCTCTTTTCGGAGAGAACAGAAGATCGCCTCTCCCAGGCTTCTGGCCTCGTTGCGTGCTTCGAGGAAGACAGCTGTCCAAGCCAACATAACTCTATATGCCGTACCCAGAGTGGACGCAGCGCCCAGCTTTCTTCAGAGCAGCAGCTGTTCGGAGCTGAGCGGTCGAATCCTCCCCTTCCTGCCTCGTCGGACACGCCTGCTCCTCCTCCTCCTCTTACCGTGCCCTCTGTACCTTGTTCTCCCCCTCTGATTCCTCATCCGTCATCGCCTGATCTCAAGTGTCTACCGCACGGCCCCCCCGTACCCTTAACTCCTCTTTCTCAACAACTTGACCTGGACCAAGAGACGGGGAAGCAAGCCTTGATAGTCGAAAGCAGCATAAATGGTGGGGAGCACGAGCCACGCTGGAGGGAGGACACCGAGGGCTCCAATGTGTCTACACAGGCACAGACAAGGGGATGGAAGGCAATTGAAAAAAATCGAGCGGTCAAGATCCTGCAGCGGTTGGCGTTGACATTCGTGAGGCGACAGCGAAAGCGGAAACACCTGACAGTCAAGGAGCAAAAAGCAGCGCCTTGCGAGGCTGCCAGGGTGATAGAGGTGGCGCCTGTCCTTGGGGTATCCGAGGCGAGTCTTACTGTGCAAGCGCTAGGTCCATGCTGCGAAGCACGTTCCAGTAGTCCTCTTGCGCATCCTACCAGTGGCGTGAACCAGACATGCAACGCTTTTACACCAGAGGGCGATGCGTGGGAGGCCATGAGGTACTGGAAACCTGCGATCCATACGAAAACTAGCAATCTTGAGGAGAGGAAGCAAGTTATTCCTCCTTTAAAACACTTATTATCAAAAGCAGCTTCCATTCCGTCCTCCTCGGAATTTCAGGCTTTGCTGAGGGAGAAAAAGCGGGTGAAAGCTCGTTTGAAGAAATTCAACGCTGCATTTCTGGAGAATCATGGCCGCCTTCCGAGTATGCACGACAAAGAGCCTATGCGGAGGTTTTACAGGGAGTATAATTTACTAAAACTCCAGATAGCCAAGGCCCTGGAGAAGTATCAAGGCAACCGGCAGGAAGAGTCAAGGGGAAAGGGCGTAGGAGAAACCTCCGGCAGGCCTCGCGACGGGGCTCAGCCCGAAACGCGTGTCGGGGAAAGCAACGAGGAGGCCTCGATGACCTACTGGGGGATAATAACCCCCGGAAAGGACTCTCAGCGCAGCGGCTTGCCTCCTCCAAGCCCTCGGAGAGGAGGCGATCTTCCCATTGTCTACAGTCCGACACGAGGACAACCGAGCACATCCGACAATCTGATAGGGGGAGAGATGGCCTCAATGAACCGTCTTTGCAATCTTTCTCAGAGGTCAGACTCGAATTTATCTGAGGCCTCTGACGTGCAAACTTTGCGGAGAGAAAAAAAGAAGCTTCACGTGGTCCTACGGAAGTTCGAATCATCTTTTCGTGAACAATACGGCAGACGCATTCTCACTGCGAAAGACATAGCGCCTGTTGAAAAGCAGTATGAGCGTTACATACACATTAAAAGCAAGCTGGCGACACTTGCATTGATGGAAAAGAGCGAGGAAATCAGCGAACAGAAGGAAACGATAAAGTCTCGGAATATTCTGAACACTTTCCACGAGTAAATCGCCAACATAACGGCAAATGGCTTTGTCATAGTCATACACATAGAAAAATAATGAAAAACCATTGTTATACATATACTTTACGAGAACTATTTGATAGATGTCCATGTCTATAGATGTCCATGTCTATCGACTTTGTATAGGGTCTTAACAGACTCTTTATTTCCAGAAACCCTTGATTTTTAAAAATCGTACAATGTATAGGGTGCGAGGTATGATAAACAATGATACGGGTGCGAGGTATGATAAACAATGATACGGGTTACTCTGAAGAGATTGTTTTCCTTGGACGACGAATGATTATATTTCGTGGTAGCCGATAGTGTTACATCCTAAAAGGATCCAATTTAATCTCTGTGTTATTTTCTTTAGAAATACCTCATACGTGTTCGCGATGCGCTTGTGATTTTCTGATTCATGTCTGCTCCTTGCGCTTCACTTGTATATACAACGCGCGCAAAGGCAGACACCGAGCCCCGGCCCCTTCAGTAAGACGCCTAACGCGTGGTTGTTGGCGTTGCAGTTGACGTTTAAAAAGCAAGCCCGCATTTTGGCGATAACCGTTTTTTTCCCAGTCAGGTGGAGTTGCTGCCTTCGTACGTGACTGGTCCTGTAGTTGATTAAGTAACTATATTCGTGAGGATATACATAGTGTTAGGGTTAGGGTTAGGGTTAGGGTTAGGGTTAGGGTTAGGGTTAGGGTTA
>NW_005803132.1:0-12143 GCF_000240725.1 Microchloropsis gaditana
CCTCCTCCTCCTCCTCCTCCTCCTCCTCCTCCTCCTCCTCCTCCTCCTCCTCCTCCTCCTCCTTCCACCCCTCCTCCCTTCCCTCCTTCCCCCCCCCTGCCCTTCCTTTCCCCCCCCTGACCAACCTCCTCCCCCTGGCCCTCCCTCCCCTCCTTCCTCCCCATTATCCCACCTCCCTCCCTCTCTGCCGTTCACGCCCCCTTGCCCGTCTCCACTCCCTCAATGCGCGGCACTGCCGGCATTGGACAGACCGGACCACTTCCCTCCTCCTCTCTTCCCGCGGCTGTGGGGCCACAGGCTTGAAGAGACTGTACCTGGGGGGACAGCTGTGGGAGGAGGGCGGGGGATGACTAGGTGGGTCTTGGACGAGGAAGGCGTGGCTGAAAACGAGGGAGGGGCGGGGGAAGGAGGAGGGGAGGGGGGAATGGTTTTGGGGGGGGGGGGAGGAAGTGCACGATGGAGAGGAGGAGGAGGAGGAGGAAGAGGAGGGGGAGGAGGAGGAGGAGGAAGAGGAGGAGGAGCTCACGAGGGGTCGCCACTTATTTGATTTGGAAGGTGGTGAAGAGGAAGAGGAGGAGGACGACGAGGTCAGGGAGGTTGGTAAGAGGGAAAGGGAGGAGGAGCAAGAAAGAGAGGAGGAGGAGGAGGGGGAGGAGGAGGAGAGGGAAGGGGCCCATGCCGTCGGTGATAAAACTCGAGGACCACGGGGCGACACTTCCAGCAACCAGCAAGGGCCGAATAATGGATATTCAAACAGCCCACGTTTCAGTAACGGATGTAACGGTCGGGAAAAGCCGAGCAGCCCCGGGCGGCCCAAAAGGAGGCACCGAGGGCCCACGGACCGCAGCGTCCTCCTTCTGGCCAAGACTTTGGGACGAAATCTGCAAGTTTTGGACCTGGAGGGCTGCGAGGGCGTGAGCAATCAGGGCCTTCTCTCCCTTTTCCTCGCCTGCCACCGTCTTCAACGGCTGGTCTTGAACGGACTGCCGCGGGTGGATGACGTGGCCGTCCAGGCTCTGCTGCCGCGTCGGAACCGCCATTTGAGGTTGCCTTGCCTGGTGGATTTAAATTTAAACGTGTGCCGAGGCGTGTCCTTGCATGCGGTGCAGGAACTCAAGCGCCAACGCCCGGACATTCTTCGGGTTACCTACCGAAGGGAAGTCGCCCTCCGAGGCCCAACGTCTTTTTGAAAACTTGAATATTTCCCCAAGTTGTCCAGCGGTTGCGGACTGCGTACCGGCAGAATAGCTAGGAGAGGACTGGTAAAGAGATCCTCCGGGAATAATTGTCATTCAGAAAGGGATGGCTGTGAAACTAGGTGCCCGGGGGGGAGGTCATATGGTATGGCGACAGGTAGGAGTGGAGGGGGAAAACCCTTTTCAAACGAAAATGCAGGGTCGACTTATGGGCTGGAAGGAGGAGAGTGGATCGATGGTTGGAGGCACAGACTAGGTAAAGGTAGTCAATGGGTAAAATAAAGGGATGCGGGAGGCGTTGAGGGATAAAGGAGGGAGGGCAGGGCGAGATAGTAACAAGGGTGCCGGGCAGACTGTTTGCGGTGGAAAGTAGAGGCGATCAACAATATAGGCGAGAGTAGAGCACATAGAGAAGGAAATAGTTTGGGAGGAAAAGGGCGCAAATGGGCGGCCAGGGTAGAGTAGATAGGCGGGAGAAGGAGGAGACGCGAGGGCAGAGGATACCTGCCGCAGGGACAGGAATGTTGTCATCCGACAGCACTTTATAGCCATTCAAATAATAGTGTATTTGACACGCGTCCCAAACTCTTCGTCGCTGACACGAAAGAGGGGGGAAAAATATGTGCCACAGGAAAGAATAGAAGATTGTGCCACAGGAAAAATAAAACGGCGCATGTCAGGAAATGATTGGAGGAGATGCGGGGGATAACCCACGCCCTGAGGCCCCGTTCACGTTCCTCTCGATACAACGACCCCCTGGTTCTTCCAAAATGCCATCATGCTATGCCAAAAGACGATGGGATTCACACATCCCTCCCCCCCCCTCCCTCACTTGCCCCACCCCAAGTGCTCCCTGCCACGTCCGTCACCCCCCTCCCTTCTCACATCCCCTACCTTCCCCCATGCCCCTATCTCACCCTTCCCGTGCTTTCCTCCTTGTCCTCTGGGTCTACCGTCCGATGGCCATGGCCTGGTCCGAGCCTCGGAGCTTCACGTTCAAGATCACTTTCTCCGTCTCCGCATTCAGCAGGCCTTCCCTTTCCCCCCCCCCCCCCCACCTCGTTCACGGCCAAGACGCGTCGCACCACCACTTTGACCTTGTCCCCCGGTCGGTATTTCTCCAAGGTCTTGAACAAGTCCGCTTCGTTGTTGATGTCGTCGTTGTTGATCTGGACTATGATGTCCCCGAGTTGAATGAGGCCCAGGCGGCTCCGGGACGTGCCCCGCATCCCGGCCAAGGCCCCGGGAGACTGCCGAGGCACGTCCAGCACAAGGACGCCCTTGTCGATGCCTGCGAGACGGGGTGGGAAGGGAAAGATGTTGGAATGGGGCAAAGCCGCCCAGTATCCGGACCACATGCGGACAGGCCTTTCCATGGGGGAGGCTTTCCATTGAACGAGGTCTCGCCCGTCCTCTGGGCTCGATTGTGACACGGTGAATGTCGGTGCCTTCACAGCAACGAGAAAAGTCGACGACTCGTCAGAGCCCTAGCACGTGCTGACCCCGCCCTCCCTCCCGCCCTCCCCCTCCCCCCCTTCCTACCCAAGGCTTTGGCCTGGCTGCTCTCCAAGTACGTTATCCCAATCAAGGGTCTGACCACCTTCCCGTCCTTGATGATGGTTTCCACCACAAATTTCAGCGTGTCGACCGGAATGGCGAAGCCGATGCCCGCGGAGGCCCCGGAGGGGGAGTAGATGGCCGTGTTCATCCCCACCAAGCGCCCGGCGGAGTCCAAGAGGGGCCCGCCCGAGTTTCCTGTGCCAGGGAGCGGGGGAGGGTGGACGTTGAATGCGGTGCGCTGGTCATTTTATTGTCCGAGGCAAAACGGTTCAAAGAAGCTTGACGGGGGCCCAGTGCCTCCCAGGCGGGTATAAGCGGGGAGGTCAGGCTGGCCAGCCTCCCGCCTCAAATCGCTCTTTCACGCCCTCTTTATCCTCCGCCAGTGCCTGAATGTCTTCAAGAGAATACAAGGGAAGCACGACGGGCTATCTCCCCCCCGCCCCCCGCCAACGATGGACGCGACCCCCCTATCCCACCCGACAAAGCCCGAATAAATCCCTCCGAACCCTTACTGCCTCCGCCCACCTGGATTGATGGCCGCATCCGTCTGAATCACGTTACTGATGGGCCGCCCCGACGGCGAGCGCACCTCCCGGCCCAGCCCCGAGATGACCCCGGAAGTTAAGGTGTGGTCGAGGCCAAAGGGGTTGCCAATCGCCAGGGCCGCCTGACCGACCTTCAAGGTGGAGGAGGAGCCGACGGGGATGGGCCGGAGGGAGGCGGGGGGGGCTTCCACACGGAGGACAGCCACGTCCTTGTCGGGGTCGAAGCCGCGCAAGAGGGCTTTGTAGGTCGATTGATGCCCGTCCCGGTCCGTGAGGGTGACTTGGGCGGACTCGGCGGATCGGATCACGTGGTAGTTCGTCACGATGTAGCTATCCGGGGGGGGAAAGAGGGAGAGAGGGAGGGGGAGGTGGGAAAGGAGCTGGTGAAATACCTCGGCAGATGAGGGTTACCCTCCTTCCCTCCCTCTCGCCCGCCCTCCCTTCCGCTCTCCCTCCCGCCCTACCCTTTGTCGTTCCACACGAAGCCGGAGCCTGTCCCAGCCGGGACCTCCATCACGTTCATCGAAAAGGCATCCCGCTGTTCCACAAAGGTGTTGATGTTGGCCACGCTGGGCGTGGCTTCCTGGAAGATCCCTATTCGGGACGTCTCCCCCATGGTCAGCTCGTACGGCAAGAGGGAAGCATCCCGGTAGCCCACCGTGGCGGGCATGCTGGTGCTTGGCACGGGCACCGAGGACATGAGGGGAGGGATGGCCGCGGCGGGGAATGGGAGGGAGAAGGCGCCGAAGGAGCTGGTGACGAGCATGAGTCCCACGGTGACAGCGTGGCCGACGGCGTTTTTGAGTCGACGAAGGACCAGCCGGAAAGGGAAAGTAGCATCGATCACGTCCGGAGGGGAGGGCTCCAATATACGGGTGTGTGGAGAAGGGAAGGAGGGGGATGAGAAAGAGGAGGGAGAGGAGGAGGAAGAGGAGGAAGAGGAGGAAGAGGAGAAAGAGGAGGAGGAGGAGGAGGAGGAGGAGGGAGGGGGAGGAGGTAGACAGCCGTGATGCCCGGAGCACGTAGGGGAAAAGAAAGATAAGTCTGGGACGACAGGGTGCTGCGGGAAAAAGGCAAAGGAGAAGTCCTTCTGCTGCTCGTGTAGGGCATGAGGAAGGCCGAGCTTGTTGCCGGAAGGACGAGGAGGGACATGGCAAGAAATGTGCCTAAGAGTGTCCTGGCCTGCTGCCGGCAAGGAGGAAGACGAGGACTTGGGCTTGCCATTCTGCCCTGGCTGCGGCGACCGGGCTTTGCAGGTGCGACCACCGTGCGAGACGCCCCATAAGACACGGCTTGCTGTGGCGTGGCCATCCTGTCCCGGTGGTGTGTCCATGCGGTGAGGTAATCGGTGAGAAGTCTAGAAGTTGAAGGTGGGATGGAATGCGTCAGTGGGAGCGTAATGCTTGCTAGCAGCTGCTACGCGTTTTCAGGGACGTAAAGCAGCCTGATTTCCCATGTTTATCGAAATCGAATCCATACTCTGGATTAAGAATGTTGACGTTATTTTATTTGATATTCAGAATCTACTTTCGAGGCTATGTGGTGTCTCTCAGGGGCATGTAATGGGATGTATTTTTAGGGCGCTGTAGGCTCGACGGGTTTCGATATAGCAGTGGGCTTCCCTTCATTGATGCTTCCCTTCAAATGAGAACGCAATCGCAGGTTTCGCGATTTTACGTCGCAACTATAAAGTCACCATACCTGGATTTCGTAAGTCGGGCCAGGCCTTATGATACGATACCGCTTGGTCGATTGTTGCCTCGACCGCTGTCACGTCCTAGTCGTGGCAGACTGGGGCGAGAGATCAACACATGTGAGATGATACAGCCTTATCCACATGATATGTCCTTCAACGGCAAAAAAACCAATAATATACCAGAAAAAATCATTTCCTAATGGATGTTCATTCGACAAATAATTCTTGATGTGACTCAGCATCTCGAGCCGTCTAATTTTTTCTTGTTTTTTTTTTTTTAAACTTCTACTCGCTCTTTTCTTACTCTCACTTTCTCTTTTGCACTCTCTGTCTCTCATAGTCTTTACCATACAACTCTTATCTCGCTCTTACTCTGCCATGAGTGTTCGCATTTTATAAATAAATGAGTTTTCATCAAAATTGAGACATACAATCACGCACGTTCGTAAAAAGAATCTCCCCATTGCCGTCCTCATCGCCGTCCTGCTGCCCAAGCGGCTGGCTCCCTTTCCCCTTTCGGGCCCTCCCCCCCGCCCTCCCGCCAGCCCACACCCCGCACTCCCTCCCGCCCCATCCTCCGACCTCATCAGGGCATCACGTCCACCACCATGGGACGGGAAGCAGGCCCGTACCCTGCTGCGTTCCTGGCGGCCACGCTCAGGCTATAGGAGGTGCCGGGGGTCAAGCCCGGCAGGAGGAGGATCGGCTCGGTTGACTCTACCTTAAGATTCCCCGGTTTGGCCGTGAGCATGTATCCGGTAATGGGCTGCCCGCCGTCATCCGCGGGAGCGCTGACAGTGACGCGTAGGGTCGGCAATACCTTGGCCTTGCGGGCCATGCTGGCCTTCCTTCGTCGGCCCCTCCTCCCGCCCTCCCCTCCTCCCTCCCCTTCCGCACTCCCCCCCGCCCTCCTCTTTCCCTGTCTCTTTGCCCGTAGCCTCGGCTTGATCAGTCTCACTGTTCGTACCCTCCTTCCCTTCCCCCCTCTCCTCCTCCTTGCCTTTCTGCACGGCGTCTTCCACCGCCCCTCCCACCTCGCCCTGGCTTCCATCCTCCTCCCTTCCTCCCTCCCTTCCCCTCCCCTCCTCCTCCTCCTCCTTATTCCCCGTCACGGCGCCTTCGTTTTCCTCCACCTCCTCCTTTGTTCCTGCCTCCTTGTCGACTTCCCCTACTCACTCCACCAACCTTAGGCACCACTTTTCCCTCCCCCTCCCCCTCCTCCTCCTCCCCCTCTTCCTCCTCCTCCTCCTCCTCCTCCTCCTCCTCCTCCTCTTCCTCCACCACCGCCTCCACCACCGCCTCCTTCATCTCCGGGGGCCCCGAGGGGGCGTGGTGGCCAAGAAGATCGGATCGGTGCGGCTCGACAACCCTCGTCCTCCCTCGGACTGAGCGTGGACTTTGAAGAGATACCAGCGGCCCCTCTCGAGACCACGGAAGACGAAGGGAGACTGACCCTGCCCCACGCCCTCCACCACCGCCACCGGGCCTTCCCTATCCTCCGCCTCCCTTCTTGTTGCCTCCCCCCCTGCCTCCCCCTCCTCCCCTTTGGCCTCCTCCCAGGCAAAGCACTCGGCGGTGTACTTCAAGACGCCGAGCTTGGGGCAGGCAGCCGTAGGACGTGGGGGCTCGAAGGCCAGGAGAATGGAGGGGTGCAAAGGATCGAGCTTCTCCTTCCGGACTGTGGGGGCGCTGGGCAAGATCGGCGCCCCGCAATTTTTGGCGCGACGGACCAAGGATTTGATCTCCTCTGTGGCCGCCACATCTTCCGGGGAGGCATATTGCGACGGAGGGTCGGAGGCGCGGGCCGAGGCCGGATCCGAGCCCCTGCCCCGGTTCCGGCGTGCGGGCGCGGAGGTGGGGTCTTTTTGCGAGTCCTGGAGGGCGGTCTGATCCATCAGGTAGCTGACGACACGGGAATGCCCCTTGGCGGCCGCGTGCATCAAGGCAGTGTAACCCCGACCGTCCTTCGATTCCAAGTCCGCCTCCCCTTCCACGAGCAGCTGGACCAGCCCCACGTCCCCATTCTGGGCAGCCAGCATCAAGGGCGTGGCCCCTGAGTCCGTGTCCTGGATCCGAACATTGGCGCCGCGGTCGAGCAGAAACTTCAGCGTCAACTTCTCCGGACGACCCACGGCCCATGCCAAGGCCGTCATCCCCGCCTTGTCCTTCGCCTCCATGTCCGCCCCGTGCTGCAGGAGCAAAGCGGCCATTTCCAAGGAACCCTGGGCGATGGCCAGCATAAATCCAGTCCGACCGTGCGCGTCTCGGTCCTGGTCCACGCCCACCACCCCTTCCTCCTTCCCTTCCTCCCGCCCCGACCTCCCACAGGTCAAAAACAGCGACACGATGTCCTGGTGCCCAAGCGCCACCGCCCGCAAGAAGGGGGTGTGTTCCTCCGGCCCTGAGCAAATCTTGATGTTGGTCCCCTGGCTCAGGAGGAAACGAATCGCCTTCACGCCCTTACCCTGAACATCATCTCGGGATCCGTACAAATGGATGGCAAGGAACAGAGGCGTCATCCCCTCCCGGTTGGGGGCATCCACGTTCGCCCCATGGTCCAGGAGTAGGTCCAAGAACGGGACATGGTTGTGGAGGGACGCCACGTGCATGGCAGTGCGCATGTCACTGTCGACAGCGTGCACATCGGCGCCTCTGGAGAGAAGGATCTTGCCAATGCCCACGTCCCCCCTCTCGGCGGCCGTCAAAAGGGGTGTCCCATCCGTAATGGGGTCACGCGCTTCCACAATGGAAGCAAGCTTGAAGCAACAGGGTTTTGTCAGATCAATTACCACACAATCGTCTCCTTCCGCCACTGCACGATGGATCCGAGCGGCCTTTCTTTCACTCTTGCTCATGGTGGATTTTTTCCCCTAAATGCAAGAGTGCGAATTGTAGAGATAAGGTGAATGATATGCAGCGGTGAGAAGGATTTTCGCGAAGCCTGTGACTGACAAAAAATCAAAGGCCCATTACGTTGACTAAGCACGCTCCTCGCCGCGTCCCTCGGGTGCATTTCTCTCACACAACGAGTTGCACTCCACACACCAAAAAAAAAAGATTCAGACAGACAACTAAGCAACAGTTGGGAGTGAATGGTCTAATCAGCTGCTATTTGTGACGCTATAGAAAAATGCGAGGCAATCTTTATTTACAAAAGTCCCGATGGACATGAAAGTGTAAAAAACGTCCAGTAAGTGGAAACGGCGGTTGACATTCAACGCCTCGCTGCCGTGAACAAAAGCGCAGAAAAAAATGTGCACTGTCATTCTCCTGGCAATTAAACCCAAAATAGTAAATGCTGGTTAGTTGGTGACATTTTTTAAAAACACGGAAAGCTTCCCCGCCATGATCAAGTATGCTACGCTTGCCTTTGACAAGCCACCGTTTGCCTCTCTTGGCGCCAAATTCAAAAATTTAAAATTCTCATCCCCGACCACCCATCTGAAGGTCATTTGCGACCTGGACTGAGTTTTTATCCCTACAGAAGTCCAACTAGTCTGCGGGATATTTTTTGAAGTTTTAATTTTATGCTGTGCTGGTTGTTAATGGCAAATATCATCGCCCATGTGCCCTTTGAGCGACATAGGCTGCGTGCTCCTCCAGAACAACCACCTGGTTTGATTGATAGATGGTCTCGTGCCACGAGGCCGAGCAGATAATCACCTAATTCATTACATACACGTAGGCCATTGACAGCATAAGTGCTTTCTTAGGCCGCTTTTAAAAAGTTTGAAGCGTCGTGCTTTGTTTTTACACAGCCAATGGATGACAGGACAGGAAAAACGAAAAATAAATCGCTCAGCACCGTAACATTTGCCGAGGCGCATAGCAGCAGAAGGAATGAGAATACGACGATCACCATGCGTCAGCAGTTTTGTGGCGATGATGTCAACGATGCAGAATACTACTACGAGCAGATCGAGACGGACTGCAGGAGTCTGGAGGAGAACGCCAAAAGACTGGGTGCTGCTAACTGGGATCAAGTACAATGCGGAGACGCAGCAACTGAAGGAAGAGATGAAAATTTGACAAACTCAAGAAATCGGAATCCGATAGAGACACAAACCAAGATAGAAAGGGTATCAAGTCTGGTACCAGGTGAAAACTTGGAGGGCTGCTCGACGTCCCAAGTGGGCCACTCATTGACGAGTCCGGCACATCAGATGCCTGCTTCCTCCCAAAAATGCACGCGCATATCTAGCCGCGGGGATAAAACTGGCATTCACACAATGCGTTTGCCCTCATCGGCGCCCCTGCCAGAGTTGACCCACCAGGAGCACGTGTATTCTGGCCCCGAAATCTCCCCAGATATCGACCGCAGCCAAAGTCGTTCGAATGGGGACCTATCACCGCCACTGCCCCACAGCACTTTGACAAACCCTACAGCAACCATGCCTACGACTCATCTATCACCTACTACCGTTGAAAGTCCGCCCAAGCGTGAGCCCGCGTTGTCCGTGACGTCTCGACCGCCTTCTTCCAACCAAGAATCCTCGTCCTCCCAATCCCATGGGGTCATCACCGCCTTGATGGCCACCCTGAGAGCACATACGATTGGAAATGATCTCCCAGACGCCCTTCTTACGACGCACTGCCAGGGGCTTGTTAAGATGTTGCGGGAAACCGCGGCCCTGAACCGCTTCATCCTCGGAGAAAGCGCCCTACTCGGCGACAGTCAAGCCTACATGGACGTCTGCACCCACCATGTCCAGAGATACGCCACCAGACAGCTGGGTAGCCTGAGGATCCTCCGGGAGGATTTCCAAGACAAGCACGCGGCCCTGCAGAAAGAGCTGCGGGGGCTGCGGGAACAGGCCTCGAGCCTGCGAGCACGTGTCTTCCAGGCGGCCTGGCCGGAGGAGAAGAAGACCGTCATCCTCGCTGCCCTCCAGCGATATCTCCACGTGGATCAGCCAGGCGGTGAGCTTCAGACCCTGGATCTGACGGAATCTGCGATCGGGGCCGTGCAAAAACTCCGGCGCCAGCTGCCCCGCCTCCCCGAGGAGGCCGACGCCCTCCGGGAGGTCTTTGGGAAGATTAAACGGGTGACCCGGACCTTGGTGGCCTTGGGGCTGACCACGGAGGAACAGACATCGAGCGCCTGGGAAAGCGTCATGCAGCTTCTGACCTACCGCCCCATGGGCTTCGTCCTGGAGGAGGCGGGCCGCGCCTGGCGCGAGCTCAAAGACGTTAAACTGCAGGAGGCTCAACGCCGGTTGGAGCAAAAAGGGCGTCTGACCGCCTTGCTCGAGAGGGCGGGCAGCCCCCCGATGGAGGAGACAGGGATGCAGCAAGAGGCTGGCATCTCAGAGGCGCTGGAAATGGAAGGCGGACGAAGAAAGAGCGTGGAAAGCTGCACTAGTGACAGGAGCCTTGGGAGGAGCAGTTGGGGTAGCAAAAGCCGTCGCAGCAGCAGCAGCAGCTGTAGCAGTGGTACGGCTGGGGAGAGAGAATCTGTATTAGAGGAAGATGACCAGGAAAGACCGCGCGATTCCTCGGAGACCAGCCACACCCAGACACCCCCCGCCGGCAGCAACATGACGGCGCCATGGGCGAGCGCCTCGAGCCGCAAAAGTTCTCGGTCGAGGCTCCTGCGGAATGGGCCTTCCCCCACCTCCTCCCCTTCCTCTCCTTCCACAGCCCCGCCATTTCCCCGTTCTGCCACCCGTCCTCCAGCACGGTCCAGCATGTACGTGGTCGGGACCTCCGCCAGTGCCATGTTGGGAGGCGCCCCTGTCCTTACCAATCCTGGAGGAGGGGCCGGCGGAGGGCGGGGTAGAGGGCCACGGGCATCCACGGGGACAGGGAAGTCGGCCGGGACGGTGGCGGCAGCCGCGGTGCCTACCCGCCGGACGACCCCGCCTCCTTCCACCACCACCGGGAGAGGAGCCAACGCAGGCTCTGGGAGCAAGCTTCACGTCCGAGGAGCACCAGGCGATGACGCTTGCCTCGGGATCCCGGTCACGGAGGCCCTGTCCGGGAGGCACGAGGGTCTCTCCTCCGCTGTGGATGCTGGCAGTAGCATCACCCCACACGAGAGCACGGCCACAGCCGGTAACCAGCCGGGCAAGGCCAGCCATATATCGAGAAGCACTTGCAGCAGTAGGAGCAAGGGTATGTCTCAGATTTCAGCGAGCCCGGACACAAGAGGATGGCAGCAGCTTCCGTAGCCATTCCTACAGGCGCGAAACAACCCCTGATATTAAAAAAGGGAGCACGGGGAGGGTTTGCCAGCCTCTCGAATATGAATAATATATATAAAAAGGGAGCACGGGGAGGGTTTGCCAGCCTCTCGAATATGGAGGAGTTCGAGAAGCTTTCCCTGGTTGCAGAATGAAAAGGAGGTGGAATGGCTCGTAAGACCTTGGGGGGGAGGGGGGGGGGGAAGGACCTCCGCCGAGGCGGTAGGAAGGAAGATAAAGGGACAATCATGTGGAGGACGAGGCAAGAATCAAAGTCGTGGTATTGGAGCTCAGGAGAACGAGGCTCGCGCACATGTGTAAGAGGGAGGATGGATGTGTCGCGATGGACGGGTACACAGAGGAGCGAAGCGAGAAGCGACGACGAGACTCGAGGGCATTTCGGTCCTGGTCGTCTTTTTTGATATGCCCATGTGGAAGCTTAATCCATCGCGTGACCACGACGCCATTTTACATAGAAAAAGAAATCCCTCACCTCCCGCCCAAAAATTGCAACAGCCCTGGGAGGACGCAGTGCCGCCTGAGCAAGGGTGTTTCTCGTGGCTTTTTTGTCTCGGCCTCTTCGAGTTGACAGAGCCGTCTTTTGCTTCCTTGTCCAGGCCCCTCGCCCCTTTGCACGTTTTGGGTCCCGAGTCCTCCCCTCTTCCATCTCCCCTCCACCTCCCCTTCGCTCCCACTCCTAACTTCCTTTCCGTCCCTCCTCTCGCGGCGTCGTCCCGCCTCCCTCCCCGTCCCTAAGGCGCCCTACGTGTCTGTTTCCTCCCTTGGTTTTCCCGGGCCTCAGTAACCCAGCTTGTCGTTCAAAGCGGTGCGTCCATCTCCCTTTTGCCCTTTGGGCCGGTGGAAAAAAGCCACGTACGCGTCCTCCGCTCCCTCCACCGCCTGGCTTCGCGCCATTTTCTCCGCTTCTTCTTCACCCACGTCCCTGGTGGCCCCGCCGGAGGGA
>NW_005803131.1:0-2245 GCF_000240725.1 Microchloropsis gaditana
CGGGCCCTCCCGCCCCCCCGCGGCGGGGGGGCCGTCCCCGCCTTCGGTCCCAAAGACCGGTTCTTCTCCCTCCTCAACCCCTCTCCCTGCGGACCCCTCTGCTCCTCCCTCGTCTTCCCCCTTGCTTGACTCCCCCCCCTCCCTCCCCAAGTCCCCGTCGCCACAAGATTCATCCCGCCAACATGATCGGACGGGTCGGATCGGACCCGCCCTTCCTCCCAGTCATCTAGCGAACGCGGGCATGGGGGGACAAGATGGGGGGCATTGAGGGTTACGTTTTGTGTGTAGAACACATCAGGGGTTGGGTTGTATAGACTGTATGGCTGCCACTTCTGCCGCAGATCACAAGCATGGGCGGTGTGGCTTGATGATAAGAAGTTGCTTATCGGGGGCGGACGGCTGACAGCCAATCGCATCAAGACAGATATCAAACGCGCGTAACCATAGCTGTGAACACTGCAAGTACTGTGGTATCGTGAGATGTCCTGTACTATCTTAAAGGGTATGCAGCGGCCCTAGAGTGAATTATCGAAAGCTTGTTTCTTGCGGAAGTGTCGCCGGTTGGCGCTCACTGTCAAATTCGTAGTGTTTGGTGTGTTCTCGTTTCCTGATAGCGCTTAGTTCCGTATCTAGAATGTAAGGAATCCAAGCAAACAACGCGTCACAATATCTTACTTTTCAGCCATCAAAAAATGACTTGCAATAATTATTTCTTAGTCTCGGGAATGATTTTAAAATGTAACAATGGGCTGGCCTCAAAACAAAGTATCGAACCCCCCTTGCCAGGTTACTCGTAGATGTCAACTAAAGTATCCCAACCGCTATCGTCTTCGAACCCAGCCTCAGCACATCTATCCCTGCCGGAAAAAGGGCAAGACCAAGAACGATTGGATAATGGTAGGAGCAAAATGCCCCACAGCCCCCCACCTACACGCATCGGGCCGCGTCGTCGATGCGTCGTGGAAGGCAGGAGGTTGAAGTTCCGACCGTTATCGCTCCGGCAGTCGTCGGGAGGCAGAAATGACCAAGCGGGCATGGGCGCCCGCACTGGCTTCCAACTGGATCAATGCCGATCTCCGCCGAGTACTCAGCATGGTGATAGGGTCGTATGTCTGCTTGTCGTTTGAGTGGAGACATTGGTGCGACGCATCGTGTTATTTGTCCGCTGAATCGTCTTGCATCTTGATTCCTTTTTGAACACGCTTTTGCAGATCAACTACGGCGGTACCAACAACACCCGAGGACGACCACCATGTTCCTGTTTGGGGGTAATGAGGACGCAAGCAGTAAAGTAACGCAACCGTCTGCGCGGCAGCATTTGGAACGGCCACCCCGACGCTCAGATCAAGACCCCGTGCACCAACAGGAGGAGCAACAGGCGGAGCAACGGCAGCGTGCTGAGGATCGAGCAGCTGAGGAAGAGAAGGAGACACACAATAGGGCTTTGCTACTTATGAGTGCAAAGCAACGTGGCTTTTTATCCTACGAGGTATGTTTGGAGCCTCGTCTGTCTTTTTATATGCGTCTTTCCCCTTCGTTGTCATCGCCAAGCCCCACCCCACCCCGACGACATCAGCACATTCCTCCTCCCTGTCCGGCGCAACCGGCACACTTCTCTCCCTCATTTCTACTTATTTGTCTTTTTTACCGTATTGGAAGATGTGTACGCCCCTTGTCGGTCCAAGGACCTCGGATTCATCTTTTCTTTTCCTCCTCCCGTGAACAAGGAGCACGAGTACCGGAAGCACCTCGCCGAGCTAGACGCCGCGCTGACGGCCGCTGTGCCTCAAGCTGGACTGCCCTGTCACACCCACGACTTGGCGTGGAAGAGCAGTGGGACCCCCGTCCGTTATTTTTTCAAACTGCCCGTTCCCGTGGACACGGCTGGCTCCCATGTCGCCTACCGCTTCGCGTCGGACGAGTTCGACATCGGGTTCGCCGTCTTCTTTCAGGGCGCGGAAGAGGGGGCCAAGCTCGAGACGGTCTTGCCCTCCTCCCGGGTCGACTCCCACGTGGAGCCCGTGTCGGGGGATATCACCGTGCACCGGCCCGGGACTGTCGTCTTGCTCTGGGACAACTCCTACAGGTGCGAGCCGTGCCTCCTCGGAGATTGACGTCCGACGCCCGGGGGGGAAAGCAGCGTCAGACCAACCCTTCCTTTCTGTGGCCCTACTCTTTCCTTTTTGCCCCTTCCATCCCTCCTTCTCTGTGAACCCCCCCCCTCCCCTTCCCCCTTCCTTGCCCC
>NW_005803131.1:5144-7867 GCF_000240725.1 Microchloropsis gaditana
TCCGGAGCCAGCACCTGCCCCCCCTCCCTCCCCATCACAAACGCCACCGCCCGCTCCAAGCTGCCTGCCCGCAAACAATAGTACAGAATCTGGTACGCCCACTCTTCCTCACCGCCCAGCCGCCCTCCCTCTTGCGTCACTTCCGCATACGCCAGCATGGTCGCCCACCCTTCCTGTCCCCGCAGCTCCACGTTGCCCTCCGCGCGTGCCCGGTCCACTTTACGCTGCACGTGGGCCCGAAAGTCCTCTTCCAGAGACGCCCGCGCCCGCCCCGGCAACACCGCTTGCCACGCCTCTTCCTCCCTTTCCTCCCCTTCCTCTATCATAGGGGAGGCTGCATCCAGGGCTGGGACGTAGCGCTCTCCCCGTTCCCGTTCCAGCATACTCCGCAAGAGCTCCAAAGTGCGCCGGAACTCCTCCTGTGCCTCCACGCGCACGGCCCCCCGCCCCCCCACCGAGCTGATGCCTTGCGCCACGCCCACCAGGCGCTGGGCCAATCCTTCTTCCCGCGCTTCGCTCCCGTCCCCAACCGCGGGCCCCACGGCCAGGGCGTAGCGTTTTTGAATATCCGTTAACCGGGAGGTTCCACGGGCCAACCGCAAGGCGTTGGCGGAATTCAAGCCCCATGAGGACGCGACTGCCATCGCATCCGGCTGTTCCTGATGCATCAAGGCAAGCTCCAAGAGCTCCTTCCCTCCCCCTCCTTTTTGTTGCTGGTGTCGCAGCAAGTCGGCAGTGGCCTCCGCCCAATCTTCTTCCGCCCACCGCATCGCGGCCCGATGCGCGCACGCCTCGGCCGCGTCGCTGGCTTCCTCCAAGGCGTTGGCCACGATCTGCGAGTAGTGGAAGTCGAAGTAGGCATCCAGGTCCATGTCGGGGGGAGGGGCCAGACGGCCTCTTCTTTCCTCTTCGTCACCAAGCCCGAGGCCGGCGACGCCCCTATTCGTGGACGTCGTAGCACGGGGAGCAGCCTGGAAAGCGCTTTTCAGCTCCAACGCGTAGGCAAGACGGTTCATCCCGTCTACTTGCTCGAAGGGAAGAAAGGTCCGGGCTTTGAGGAGGGCCTGATCGCCCATTCCCCCCCCTCCCCCCGCCTGGGCCACCGAGGCCGCGCGTTGTTGCAGGGACATGATGTCTTGCGGCAGGCTGGGGATGCCATCTTTATTGCTAGTGCGTGCCCGCAGCGCCTCAGCTTGAACCAGAGTGTCTTGGAGCTCGGTCATGTCTACGTGTAGGGAGGGGTAGGAAGGGAAGATCAGGAGCCGACGGGTGCTTCCCATGCGAAGGCATTACGCCTCTGCGTAGGGGTACAATTTGAGCTGTACTTTCTTGCCAAGCGACAGCTAGATGAGAGGTACACTCTTTGATCAAAACCACCCTCGCATCGTTGCGGGCCAAATGAAGATTTAGAGGGCGGCATGACGAGAGCCCGACGAAAGACACCGGCTAACAGCCAACCCTATGTTGCCGTGAAACGTGACCACAAAAGCACAAACTGGACCGAATGATGCCTTGTGTCGGAGCGACCTTGACTTTTTTGATGCTCGCAAAGTGTTTGAATGAAAATAAAAGCCTCTTGACAATTGAAAATGTAAAAAAGAAAGCGCACGCTTCCTGTTGTTGCTTGCCAGGGGAGGCCCCTATTTGTTCCTGGCAACTCGGCACTTTAGCTCCGTGAAAAGGAAGCCACACACTGTCCAGGGCTCAGAAAGAAGCTATTTTCTACCATTATCTTCGTAGTTGCTCAATTTTACGTTGTCAGTCCGCAATGAAAGCGAAAGGGAGTCTTTTTACAGCGTCTTGAGTTGATTATTCCCAAACATGAAAACGTTCCTTCTTGCATCGAAACGCCCTCACAACTCTTCACTGGACTTTTCAAACCCTCCGCTTGCTTAATCAAAATGGTAGAGGGAGGAAGGCACGCCATAGGACGCCAAGACCCCTGGATCATGAGCAAAAGCCAGGGTCCTGACAAGGTAAGGCTTGAAGGTGCCCGGGGTGATATGCCTCCTTTCCCCCTGACTTGACGACTTTTCCATTCCTTGACGAGACATGCATATCAACCCTACACCTGTCTCCAGTGTCCTCCCTTTCCTTTCCCCGCCGCCTTTTTTAAAAATCCTCCATTTTTCATTCCCAGTGGCCCCCCTTTTCCCTCCCCTCCATCACCGCCCTCCTCCTCTTCTCCTCACTCCCCTCCTCTCTCCCCTCCAAACTTCCTTTCTTCCTCCGTCCCTTTTCTACTCCCCAATCGGTGGTGCGGATGGGCGTCCTCACCGTTGATGCGGTTTAGGTCATCGATTTCAAGGCATTTGGGGACAAGCCCGCGCGTGGACGAGCGACGGCGCTTTACATTGGGAACAAAAATGACGCCAGAAATGAGGCAGGGCTCCACGAACGAGGCATCACGCACATACTCAACTGCACTCCGCCCCGCAGGTCTGTCGGTTGAGGTCTGGGAAACCGGGGAACAACCCGGTGGCGGGGTCAAAGGAAGGAGGAGGGAGGCGGGGCTGGGAAGACGAGTGACCGTCGGGGGCGAGTGCATGACAAGGCGCTTTATCCACTTGTCGCCCTCCTTTCATTCCTCCTCCCTATCTTCAGCCTTGACCCCGAGAGCGGGTGCCCCAATTTCTTTGAGGCCTCCCACCGGGGCTGGGTGTACAAGCGTATCCCCATCTTCGACAACCGGGGGGAAGACATCTTGTCCTTCATGCCCGGTG
>NW_005803131.1:11549-12133 GCF_000240725.1 Microchloropsis gaditana
GGGTTTTCGAGGCGAACCTGATTGTGGTGCCGGCTGGGGCTGAGAGGCGTGCAATCTTACCCCTTCTCCCTTCCTCCCCCCCTCCTTCTCCTTCTCTCTTGCTGCCCACTGACTCTCGGAAGCGGGTGATAAGGATGGAAAGAATATTGAGGGGAAAATGTGTTTCATAGCGAGTGGTGATTTTCGGAATGTAGGCGGAATATATATACCCGACAAGCTGTCTATGTGTCAGAAAAGTGTTTATAATGGGGGGTGCTGGGAACATTTGAGGACTATTCGCATGCGTGTGTGCAACGCGTGCGAGTGCCGATGCCTTGGGGAGGCCTGGTGGCCCCTTATCTCAAATAAATGGTTTTAATTTGCCTGAAATGGAGGGTGTGAGGAAACGATCCTGAGTGCAATGCGCTTTCTTTACCCCTTCAGGCCTCCCCTCCCCCTGACTTCCCCCCTGTCCCTTTCTCTCTCACACTTTCTCCTTCTCCCCCCCTACTCCTCGCCATCGCACACCGCCATCCCCCCCTTCCCTCCCTCCCCCCCCTACATCATCATGCTTTCGTAACGCTGCACCCGGGCCACTGCCTCGT
>NW_005803130.1:0-424 GCF_000240725.1 Microchloropsis gaditana
TCCAGCCTTCCCCGCCCCCGTCGTCTCCCCCGCAACCTCTCGCGCGCGTTTCGGAAAAGCTACCCTGCCTTCATTGAGTTCCACATTCCTATCACGCACCCCCTCCGCCTCCCCGCCGTCCTCCTCTTCGACTCGGTGGCCTGGGACGCTGGCATCCTCCTCCTCGTCCTCCTGAACGCCCTCACCCTCACCTTCTGGCGCCCCACAAACGCCTTCTCCTCCTCCTCCCAGGCCATCCTCCTCTTCGAGATCATCTTCCAGCTCTGCTTCACGAACGAAGCCGTGGTCAAATTCATCGCCCTCGGGCTTTTCCGGCATCCCCGTTCGTATTTCCGAGACCCCTGGAACGTCTTCGACTTCTTCGTCCTCATCGCCGCCTGGCTCGCCCTTTATGCGAGTTTTTCCTCCTCCGTTGCCCCCCCCC
>NW_005803130.1:1242-1845 GCF_000240725.1 Microchloropsis gaditana
CCTTGATGGTCTTCGGTGTTTTGCGGGTGCTACGACCGTTTCGGATTTTGAATCTCCTCCCCGAGCTGAAACGGCTGACCGGGGCCGTGTACCTTGCCCTGCCCTCCCTGACCACCCTCATGTCCCTCACCCTCCTCGTCTTCGTCACTCTGGGCGTGGTGGGTTTGAATTTGCTCCGAGGGACCTTCCACCAACAGTGCTACCGGCCCCGGGGGAATTATTTCGAATTCACCGAGGCCAGCACGGACGGGCTGGCCCTCTGCAGTTTGAAGGGGGAGACGGGAGGGGGCCGGGAGTGTCCCGCCAATTTCGTCTGCAGGGACGCGCCCTTGGGCCCCAATTTGGGGTTCACGAGTTTCGATAACGTGTGGGTGGCCTTTTTGACGATTTTTCAGTGCATGACGCAAGAGGGATGGGTGCAAGTCTTATACTGGGCACGGCAGTCGGGGGGACGCTACACGACTGCATATTTCCTCCTCATTTTCTTCCTTTCCTTTTTTCTCTTCAATTTGATCATCGTCTTCGTGATTGTCAACTACTCGTTGAGTCAGGAAAGGGGGGCGATCGACCGGCTGAGGGAAAGGGAGGGAGGGAGGGAGGGAG
>NW_005803130.1:2487-3648 GCF_000240725.1 Microchloropsis gaditana
CCTGGGACCTACATCTGCGCCGCCATCGCCCACAGTCCCTCCTTCCAGTACGCCTCCCACACCGTCACCCTCCTCGCCGCCGCCCTCCTCACCCTCGCCCACTACGGCATGACCCGCCGACTCGCCCGCGCCCTCACCCGCCTGAACAACCTCTTCGTCCTGATTTTTTGCCTGGAGGCTTACATCAAGGTGCGGGGCTGGGGCTGGCCTCTCTACAAAAAGTTGGGCTCGCCGGCCCTGGATTTCTTGGTGGTGGTCATCTCCCTCCTGGAGGTCTTCCTCGGCGGCACCTCCGCCCGTTCCTATGCCCTGCGCTGCGTCCGCCTCCTCCGCCTCTTCAGCCTGGGCCGGAAGTGGAAGTCCTTCCGACTGGTGCTGACTAATGTGCTCTATACGGCCGCCAACTCCCTCCCCTTCCTCCTCCTCACCACCACCTTCCTCTCCGTATTCGCCATCGGCGGGATGACCTTCCTGGGCGGGAAGCTCCGAGACACAGACCCGTCGACGGGCCTCCCCGTGCCTGCTCGGGCGAATTTCGACTCCTTCTACTGGGCCGTCATCTCCATCTTTCAGATCATGACCCTGGACGACTGGAACCTCCACATGTACCGGGCCATGGGGGCAGCTGACGCGGCGCTGGCGGCGGGGTTTTACGTGACAGCTGTCCTCTTGGGGAGGTACGGGCTTTTGAATTTGCTCACCGCCATTTTGGTGGAGAACTACGCGCAGCTCCAGGAGGAGGAGGGGGAAGGGATGAAGGAGGAAGGACGGGAGATTCGGGAGGCCCGGGCGATGGGGAGAGAAGGGGCGGTGACGATGGGGAAGGAAGGGCGGGGCAGTGGAAGCATCCGGTGCTTGGTGAGGGAGGAGGAGGAGGGAGGGAAGGGGGAGGGGGGCCACCCAGAACGACTGCCGCCACCATGGCTCTACCTGTGGCGCCTCCTGACAAAGTGGAAAGCCTCCTCCCCCTCTTCCTCCTCCGCTTCCTCCTCCTCTTCCTCCTCCCTCCTGAAGGGCCCTCCGGCCCCCTCGAAAACCCACACCCATCGCTTTCCCAAGCAACCACCCCATGCCACCCCTTCCTCCTTCCTTACCTCCTTCCCTGCCCATGGTCCCCCATCCACCCTCCTCCCCGGTAAAAAGAATCCCCCCCCTCCCCTC
>NW_005803130.1:4725-9309 GCF_000240725.1 Microchloropsis gaditana
GCCGCGAGTGAAATGCGTTTTGGAGCTTTTCTCCGACGTCCTCTTGCTTATGCTGTGTCTCGGAGGCACGGGATCGACGGGGGGGGTCGAGAGTCCGGTTGAGAGAAAGAGGAGAAGGAGCAGGGACGACGAAGGGAGGCGGGGTGAAATCACACGATGGACTTTCCCGCAGGTTGCGCCCGAACTACGGCGGCCTTGTAAACTTCTTTTCATTTTATCAGATTCATGACTCTTCATGCTTCGAAAGGGAAACAAAGCTGTATTACGGTGACGAAAAATCGGTCAGTTACTGCTGTATGGTCACATTCGTGATGGTAAGAACGAGTGGAGGACGTGTTCAATTGCAGGACGGATGACGGTAAAATTTGGTGATTAAATCAAGTTTTTAGTCTCCATAAATATTTCCGTCAACACTTTGTCATTTGTACAGGGCAATTCAAGGCTTTTTAAAAAAATGCATTTCACTTCGGACTGGGCGAAAGAGCTCGAGCGAGCTCCCGACCTGCATTGATGCCAAGGCTTTCACACTTTCAATAGCTGATAGACATGGCATCCGTGTTTAACGACCTTTCCCACACAGAAAAGAAGCATTTAAGAATGCACGCTTCAAATTTCACGTCGGAAGGCGAGTGGCCCGCTATTCTTCAGAGGAGGTGGAGACGTTAGAGAGAGGGACCTAAAACATCACATACACGAATCATCACAGTCATCATCACAAGAAGGGAAATACACGGGGTACCTAAACCATCATATACACTAATCATTGCCCTCGTAGACAACGAGTCGTACTCTTGCTGGCTTGAGGCCTTGAGAACCCAGGTCCCTCTATCTCGAGGATGTGCTGTTTAACATGTGCGAAGAAGTCTCCATGAGATTCAATGCTTGATTGGAGAGTAGCACCGCAGGGATCGTTTTAAATACATCCTCGGATTGCTATGGAGTGCTCAACCTCCGCTAAGCACTAAATAACCCTAATTTTCATTCCTGTTTCTCTCACCATACGTCAACTCACGAAGCAGTGAGCTAATCATGGTTGTTCGCCTGCGATTGCAACGCTTTGGCCGGCATGACCGCCCTTTCTATCGGATTGTTGCAGCGGACAGTCGGGCCCCACGAGACGGTCGTTTCATTGAGCGGGTGAGTGCACCGATCGCACAAAACTATGAGAGTGTCTCAAGCATCGGGGATTGATTTATTCGGTAGTGACTGTCGTTTAAGACTCTTATCTAGCCCAAAGAAATACACCAGCCACCGGTCGCAACCCACGGCTCATTTTCCTGCCCTTCACGCCATGGCCCCCATTCATTCCTCTAGCTCGGTTCTTACGACCCCATTGCAAGCAAAGACGGCGTTAAAGAAGTGAGGTTGCACAGTGATCGCATCAAGTACTGGCTTTCTGTGGGAGCCCAACCCTCAGACCGAGTGGCGTGGCTCATGAGTAAGTACAATCTGCTGCCCGAGGCGCCGCTGCGACCGATGACGTTACGTCATTTACCCAGAAAAGAGAGGAAAGAGGTGGTAGAGGCGAAGAAAGCGGCAGCAGCAGCCGCCCGAGCGAAGTCTCAGGGGGCTGCGCGGCAGATGCACACAGAGAGTGGGGGCAAAAGAGACGAAGAAAAGGGGGGCGGGCTCGTAGCAGGGCCGGTGGGCATGTTGACCGGTTGGGCGGTGATGGCTCGATTGAGAGACAGCTTAAGTCTACCATGGGCGAGGAGACGCGAGCACGTGTAGATACAGTCACGAGGCTATGGCCGGAGGAGGGCACAGGGATGGGAGGGGGCTCGCGCGCATGAAGAATTAAACATTCTCAGAGGCGTTGCACGGTCGTTGGGGAATCAGACACTCTGTACATGCTTCTTTCACACCCATGGCACAGCACGTGGCTTTCTCCAGTTGTGGCGGCCTCCCATTGCATTACCGAACACGTGCTACCGCCCCCTCCCCCTTCGCCTTCTCACATTTTTGCGCGAAGCAGTGAAGTCCCCATTCCCCCCCGCACTACGCCACGCTCGCGATCGCTTCCTCTTCCTTGACCCCGGGTGAGAGGAGAGGGGCCTGTAAGCTTTCTCCCTCTCCCTCCCTTCCCCCTCTTCCTGTCCCCTCCCATTCCACTATCCGTCCCACCATGCCCTCCAGCTCTTTCCACACTCGCCCCGTCAGCACGAGGAGCAGCGCCACGAAGAGCATCAGGCTCCAGAGGCCTCCGTGGAGGGAGACGGAGGGTGGCCGCGTGATGCACGAGGAGGGCGGGGGGTGCAGGGAATCGAACGCGGAACAGGGGTCGTTTGCAAGCTGCCAACACGTGACGGGCGTGGTGGAGGGCTTGGTCAGAGGCCAGGGGGTGGGAGGCTGAGAAGCAAGAGCCGTAAAGGATGACGAAGGAAGGCCCTGGAAGGGGGCAGTCACCCGCGGGGGGGAAAGCGGCGAGGAGGGCACGCCCGGGGAGGAATGGCGGCTTTGGGAGCGCAGGACAGGAAGGAGGTGGGACTCTCCTGCTTGCACGCACATGTGCGACAAGGCCTGGGGAGACACCCCCCAGGCCCACGTCATTACGGTCAGGAGGATACAAAGCGCCGCGGCGACAACCGCCCCCCGCCCCAGCTTTAATGTGCCTGAGAGGGTCCCAGGCGTTGCCGGAGATGGAGATGAGGACGAATTTTGGGAGGGGGAAACAGGTAAAAAGGAGAGGCTTGCGAGGATGGAAACCCAGGCAAAGAGCAGGAAAAGGAGGGCGAGGACGAGGAAGCTTTGAGCGGCGTAAACTGCCCGGCCGTCCGCCCGGTTTCCTTGTGCCCACAGGGCGTAAGACTTCTGGATCACTACCTGTTCCACAGGAGTTTGATCGACGAAGTCTGTGCGGACCAGGACGGGGGATGTCGTAGGGTTTGCCGGGGTGCTCTCCATGTACAGGTTGGTTGCCACTTGTTGCGTCGAGATGCTTCTGTAGACCAAATCTCGCACCAACCCATACGTGAAATCAGTCTGCAAAGTTGCCGTATATTTTTCAGACGACGAACAGCTCACGCTGCTATTGACATTAAGTTCAGAAGGGCATGGGGCAGGCTCAGGAGGTGTAGAGTACGCGCTCTCTGATCGCACCTGACCACCTGCCCACCCCTGTCGGGTGCCCACACCCACTCCCGTGAAGAGGGAAGCCGCAAAGAGACAGACGTATAGCACGTAACGAACGCGAGCAGTCTCTATCAAAATCACAAGACTGAGCAGTGGCATACTGCATGTCGGTTTTCCAGGCCCGGAAAATCACCGTCGCGTGCGAAGCTTCCCCCAAAGCTCTCGACACGACCTGATGAAGACGAGGTGCCTGAGTGAAGGAGTAAAGGGTTTAGAAAGTTGCCTCCCACCCGCGCGCGCCTGAGGGGGGCGAGGAAAGTATTTAAAGAAATTGCGTGGTTGTAGGCCACATGGAAAGCCGCAGCCGCGCCGCGCTCCTCACGCAGGGGTTAAAGGAGTGTCCAATTTTAGCCTGGGTGGCCCATGTTAACGGCCGGTCACGCACTAGCCGTTTACCCTCCGTGGGCTTATGTCCTACTCGTACACAAGTCGGAGATATTGCAGCACATGCGCACATAGCTACCGTGGCCTGCGTTTTCGCAATACGATATGCACCATGGACTTTCAGCAGTGCTGGCATTTATTATTTACTTTTTCGCGCCAACACAATTTTTGAAACAGGCTTTTCTGAGTCCATCGCGAACTCTAGCAGTTGCGTTGTCTCCTTTCTTCAAAGAATTATTGCCTTTCCCAACACCGCCTTCATCTTCATCGCTACGCAATCAGGCAGCCCAACACAATTATGCGCTGCTTTTTATTGAAGTTGCAGAGCTAAGCAGACGGATACAGCGGTAGTCGAGTCGATTACAGGAGGCAGCACGAACAGAGGAGCGACTCATGTCGTCGCCCCCGCCGACGCCGCATAAAAGTACACGCCAGTCCTTTGGCTTTGACGATGAAGACAAAATTGAAAAGAGGCGGACAGAACCATGCCAAATCAGCAGTGGTGGAGATTCACCTTCCAATCCGCCTGAGGCTAGAGGGCGTCGCGGGACAGGCACGAGCAGCAACCATGGCGCGGCCGACTTCGCCCAGACCCGAGATGCTGAGACGCGTGCCACCTCGCTTTCCCTCGCTTCTCCTTCCCCTGCAACGTCCGTCCCACTCCCTGCCGATCCCTTGTCCTCGTCGGCGCCGTCGATGCCCGCACAGGGGCCAGGCGCCCCTCTCCCCCTCGAGTTTGGCGCCTTGACACTGGTCCCGTCACCTCCCTTGCGTGGCCCTTCGCCCTCGCCCACGCCCTCCTCAGAGCGCATGGAGCATCAAGGCAGAAGCGGGGGCCCGACTGCCCAGCTTGCTTCTCTAGTCCTCCCCGCCGACCACGACTCCCTCATCCCCCTGGCTCGAGGCTTCCTCACGCCGCCGCCGACGCCACACGGGACCACCCGGAGCCCCGCGAGCAGCATGGACCCCGCACTGGCACCAAGAAGCTCCCAGTATTCCTTTCCTCGCCCCTCTTCGGCGTCTTCCTGCGCTCGAGCACTACGGCGGCCTTGTAAACTTCTTTTCATT
>NW_005803130.1:9335-12100 GCF_000240725.1 Microchloropsis gaditana
CTTGGCGCGTCTAGAGGGGGAAGGAAAGGGGAGAAAGATGAGATATGGCGGGACGGCCCAAAGGAAACGGAGACATAGCCCACCCTCTGTCCCTCCCTCCCTCCCTCCCTTCCTCCCTCCCTTTTGCCTTTGCACCCGACCTGATCCAATTCCTGCGCCGTCCTAGCGGTTTGCCGGACCACGTTGGCCCCCATGCGAGCCGCCCGCGTGGCATACCGCGCATACCGCCAGATGCCCCCGAACCCCCCGACCCCTGGGATCCGAACTCCCGGAATACCGAACTGCAAACGCCGGGGGGGCGGCGGGCCCGAGGTATCGTCCTGGCCCTCGGCTGCCATGAGAGAGAGGAGCATATCCTCGTGCAAGTGCTCCAGGTCCGCTCTTTCTGCCTGAGCCTTGGCCAGGGCCTCCGCCTCCGCTTCCGCTTCCGCTCCGACGGGGGCCACCTCGGGGTCTTCCGGCGTGAGCAGCTGCTGGCTGGAGGGGGAGGTTCCAAAATGGATGCTCTCATCCGCTTCCAGGTATCGGTGCCCGTCGCGGGCGTCTGGCTGGGAGACGAAGCCATGTGGGTCGGGGGAGGGGTTTTCAGAGGCCGACATGACAGCCAGGAGCATATCTTCGTGTAATCGCTCCAAAGCCTCCCTCTCGGCTTTGTCGACGGCACTTATGTCATCCAGGACATCACTCTCTGCAGGAAGACTCGTGTCTGGGGTGGCTTCACTCAAAGAGTCAGACGAGAGCTTGGCGTCGTCAATCGAGGCAGAGGAAGCGGGAGGAAAAACAGGAGGCTCGGAAACAGTCCCAGAAGAGATAGAAGGTGAAGATGGGTCTTCCTCTTTGCGTTGGGTGCTATCGGAACGTAGGCTTCGAGCATTAACTGTGTCAAGATAGGCGGCTAGGAGCAGGAATGCGAGGAGAAAGGTTGATCGCATGCGGCATCCTTGCTGGGCGCTCATTGCGCTGGATGACGGGGAAAAAAATGCTAAAACCCTACAAGATGGCGAAAATGGGAAAAGAGGGATGAGTAATCACAACGAAAAAGAAGAAGAGAAAGAATGAAGCAAAAATGTCCTTTTAGACCCCTTCGGCCCGATCGAGACTCAAGTCGTCTCCCTAACGCCACCGACAAGGTTAGGGTTAGGGTTAGGGTTATGGAATGGAGCAGGTCATGCATATTTTAAAAAGGGTCACATATGCCTAATTATACACCCTGTACCAAGCATAGTTCTGTCAAAGTGCATCTTTTCACATAAGGAGCCAGAGACGGATCATACGCGTCGAGGGATGGGAAAAGGTGAGGACCTACGAATGATTCAAAATTGAACGATTTTTTAAATTTTTGAATACTTTTCTCTTTTCCTTAGCCGCGTTTCTCTTCCATCAATGTACACACACAAGTAAGCTTACCATACGACGGGATAATTCAATGTCAACATCTAGAATAGCACCAAGGCTGATAAAAATGGAGCTTTTTTGGCATTTGACTCTACCGGGTTCTGCATCTCCGGTACATTTGGCAATGACCGGGTGCGTTCTTTACTTTCCTCCTCTGTGCGCTTGCATCGCGCTTCTCTTTAGCAGGTGAATAGTTAATACGAGCCCATTCCCGCCTTTGCTTCGATTCATTCACCCGTATTTTCAAATTAATGGCGCTTATTTCTTTATTTACAAGAAGATATAATGTTCTAAAAACTGCTTTCACGCTCCGTTTGCCTGACGAACCCAGTGATCTCACGTACATTTTATGCATTTCTTGCTCACAAAATGACCCTCTGACTTTGCCTCCTTTATCCCTCGGCTACACCAACTTCCTCGCCTCATCAAGTTTCGCTCTCCAAATTTCCCTTGAGGCGTCACTTTCTCATTCCCCCTTCAAAGTGTCACCGCGCGACTTAAATCCAAAACATCTTCGTCCTCCCTCCCCACGCTTGTCCTTCCCTTCTTCACCGCCGCCTCACGCTTCAAAAATTCCTCCGCCATTGGAGCCCACACCTGCGTGAGGTCAAAGTCCACCCCCAGACCCCCACTCATCCCACGGAGGATCTGGACCGTCCTGAGGACGTAGCACAAGTCGGCTGGAAAGCTCACGACCGCGTTCGCGTGCAGAGCATGATCCTTGTCAAAGGGGTTGCCGCAAAAATTCGGGACATACCGGGTATCGAACATGGAAAAAACCATTTTGCAGACCTCCTCTGCGTCATCCTCCCGTTCGGTGACGACGCCCAGGCGGTAAAATTCCCGCTTGATGCGTTCCTGGTCCCGCCGCCGAACGCAGACCCCTCCCTCCTTCCCTCCCTCCTTCCCTCCCTCCTTCCCACCCTCCCTCTCCGCCTGGTGCATGGCGACGAGGAGGCGTGCCAATTTGTGCTTAAGGGGGCCGTCCAACTTCTTGGTCTGACCCCAGTCTAGGATACCCAGCCGGAAATTCTTCATGAGGAGGATGTTGCCACTGAGGGAGAAGGCAGAAAGGGGAGGGAGGGAAGGCGAGAGAGAAGGCCGATGCCGACCAAAGAAGAGAGGAGAGAGGAGGGGGAAACGCTGATGAGACGACGGCTCCAGAAACCTGAAGAAATAAGAAGTGTCCGTGACCCGAACCTCCCTCCCTCCCTCCCTCCCTCCCTCCCTCACGGGTGCGGATCGGCCTGGAAGCAGTCACAGTGCCACAGCATGTAGCCCCAAGCCTCCGCCATCTTCTCGATCAACCCCTGTCCGATCTTCTTCTGCAGCCGCTCGCCCAGGAGCCCCCCGCCTTTCCCCCCTCCCTC
>NW_005803129.1:0-12064 GCF_000240725.1 Microchloropsis gaditana
CCAGCTAGAGGAAGCTTTCCATCGCCGGATGCCCCCCCCCCCGTTCCCCTCGGGACATTCCAACATACCCGAGGTCAATTTTCTCCACGTAAAGCCCGTCTGCCTCCGGATGCCGGGAAATTTCCAGGATTTTTCCAGTGCGAATCTCCAACCGCGAGAGCTCCGTGAGTTCCCCTTTGGGCGCCTCCACGACCTGGAGGAGGGAGGGGACGTTGAGATAAGGAGGGTTGATCAAAACAAGGAGATACGAGGGCGGGAGCATGCGCCAAGTGGCAAAGAAAGGAGAGGGGAGCCGTATATGGTGGTGAATGCACATAACCGCCAGCAAGAGAGTGACAGCCACACAAGAGGCAGCGAGGACGTAGACATGCTTCAACTCCTGCCGCCCTGTCCTCGCTCTCCTCCACTATCTCCTCCTCCTCGTGCGTCTCTACCTTGCCCGTCTCCAGACGCGCCCTTCCCACCACCTTCTCCGCCAGACCCTCCCTCTCCACACGGACGACGGCCACGTCGTACTGGCTCCCGGCATGCAAGCCTCGAATCATAGCCTCCCTCGAGGTCCCCCCCAGGGTGAGACGGTTTGGAACCCCATCCCGCGAGTAGTCAATGCGGTAGGCATGCGAGGGAGTGGTGGAGGAAGGGGTGTCCGTCCAAGAGACGCGGAGCGAGGTCTTGGCGCTGTCTGACCAGTGAAGCAGGAGCTGCGGCAGCTAAGGCAGGAGGAGGAGACGGAGGCGGAGGCAGAGAGGGACAAGGTGGTGCTGATTGAGGCCAGGCACACGCTGGTACAAGGCCAAAGGAACCGAAAGGCATGGACACAAACACAGATACAAGTCACACCTGCGCCGCTACATGGACAAGCATACGTAGTTTGCCACATTCACTAGTAGATCGACAAAAGCATGCTTCGCTGGGCCACTCACCTCCTCTTCCGTCGAAGCGGACGTCGTGGAAGGAGCAGCCGTGTCCTCAGTGGTACTGAACAAGCGTGTGTGTGCTGCTTGAGCTAGCCCTTGATTCAAAAAAGGCACGCGATCGATCCCTTGATGACGCCTCTTCCGTGTCAAACTAGAGCCATGTCGAGTGACAGAAAGTGCTTTTCTAGCAGTCATTCGAGACTTTTGCGTACCCGACACAAGAGCTCGCGTAGTAAATGCTTGCGATGGGAACCACGGGGGATAAGGCAACGGAGAGGGAGTATAGTGAGAGGAGGCTAAGGACAAATTTATGCCCTGCTTGAAATTCATGAACGTGCCAATACAAGAAACGTTCAAAATTGTAGGTAGCGTAGAAAACTCACTAAGGTACTAACTACCAAAAATGGGCTGTTGCACCCTTTCATGTGACTCGACAGTGTAAATGGAATGACTCAACCGAAACTCATCTCACCTGAAGCAGACCTGAGAAGCATCACTAGAGCGCACATCAAGACAATCCTCTTCATGTCCTTCGCTCCCTTGCCTCAATCCTTCTTACTGTCGTCGTATACTGCCTGTCTTTTATTTTCAGATATGAGAGTCGTCATCAACGTCGTGAATCAAGATAAATTGCGGCTCTAAAACGCAAGGAAGAGAGTCAGGGGGTAAAGATACTTCTCGCCTCGAGCGAGCTTTGCCGCTACGACTTACACCACGCGGAGACAAGGAATTAAATGGCCCCGGCCCTTCTAAACTTCAATTACATCGTTTTTGGACGAGGAGAAAGCGTTTCTTTCATCCACGTGATATACACGCATGCTCCACAACAGGATACGCAAAGAGGGATATGCATTTTTGCCAGCCATCCGTTCCTCCCAGTGGTTCAGATAACTGGAGGCTACGGCCACGCTCCAGGCCTGGCATGGCACATCGACAGCCCTTTCATGTCAGATTTTTCATATCAGTGGCGGCCTGTGCGGCTTGGACGGGTAGATACTCGAGCGTACAAGGTTTTGCGCCACCTGCAAGGCCACTACACACAAAAATTGAGGGGATGCACTGTCACGTCCAGGTAGGGGAGGCAGCTCTTCAATTCCATGTTGCCGTCATGCCGGCGGACTTATACCCAGCGCTGTATTTTCGTAAAGTACTTGGTGTTAAATTCTCGGGCTTCTCTTATTTTTAGCGTACCATATTTATGCTGGCAGTGCTGCAATTTTCCCATTATTCACACGTGGATGCGCACAAATATTTTTCGCACGCCCTACCTGAGACAGCCTCTGTCCACCGCTCAGAGTTTTTCCGTGCACCGTGAGCAACCACACCTGGACCGGACACCAAAAAGAAAATTGACCCTTCTGACAATGGCTCGAGGCAACAGTGGCGGAAGAAGCACGGGGAAGGGTAAACAGCGGGGCAGGAAAGACACCACAGCGCCGGGTAGCCCGCCATCATCAGACTCCTCCTTTCCGAGCAGCACCCGCGGCGATTTTGAGGAGGAGGGCAGCGGGGACATTGACGACGATGTCGATGCCCTGATGGACGACGAGGGGGACGACTACGTCTTCAATCCTGCAGACTTTCCCCTACTGGAAGGGGAAATCGATTTCTTCGGCGACTTGGATGGCTTGGAGGAAACGGAGGAATCTCGCGTCCTGCCAGGCGCTCAGCCACTGGATACATCGGGAGGTATCACGCCTAAGAAGAAGGCAGTAAAACTGCCGGTGCTTGCCGTGATTGGGCGGCCCAACGTTGGGAAATCTACGATCGTGAATCGGCTCTGCCGGACCATGAGCACGGAGCCGGACGCCATAGTCTACGACTACGAGGGCGTGACTCGCGACAGGATATATCGGAAAGCGGAATGGAACGGCCGAGTCTTCGAGGTGGTGGACACGGGGGGGCTGATCTTCGACGAAGACCAGGACAACTTGTTCGCCCCCCAAATCCGCGAACAGGCTCTTCTGGCTCTGGAGGAGTCGGTGGCGGCCATTTTGGTGGTGGACGGGCAGGTGGGGGTCACCACCTTGGACGAGGAAGTCGCCAAATTTCTCCGGCTCCAGAAGAACAAGCCGATCTTCGTGGCCGTGAACAAGTGCGAGACGCCCAACATGGGGGAGGCCATGGCCAGCATGTTCTGGAAACTGGGTCTGGGCGAGCCGTTCCCGGTCAGCGGACTGCACGGGACCGGGGTGGCGGAGATGTTGGAGAGGATGCTGCCGCACATCTACGAGGTGGAGGAAGCGGAGCGGGAGGAGGCAATCAAGGTGGCGATCGTGGGGAGACCGAACGTGGGAAAGTCCTCGTTGCTGAACCGGCTCTATGGGAAGGAGCGCGCGATCGTCTCAGACGTGGCAGGCACCACACGGGATGCGGTAGACGCCTTGGTGGAGGTGAATGGGAAGAGCTACCGCTTCATCGACACGGCGGGGATCCGACGCCGGAAGAAAGTCGAGTACGGGAACGAGTTCCTGATGGTGAATCGGGCCTTGAAAGCCGTGCGGCGGGCGGACGTGGTCTTGCTCGTGGTGGATGTGGTGGAGGGAATCAACGACCAGGACAAGATCCTGGCGCAGCGCATCGCGGAAGACGGGCGGGCCTGCGTCATTGTCGCCAACAAGTGGGACGCAGTGGAAAAGGATGACAGGACATTCAACGAGGCGGTCGTGTACGTCAAGGAAGAGCTGTTCGCGGTGAGTTGGGCGGACGTGCTCTTCACTTCGGCCTTGACCGGCCAGCGATGCCACAAGATCTTCGACGCCATCGATAAAGCCTCGGCTGCCCACCGTCAACGGGTGAAGACGAGCATTTTGAACGAGGTTTTGGGGGAGGCGCTGGTCTGGCAACGCCCTCCCACCGTGAAAAGCTCTCAACAGGGACGTGTCTATTACTGCAATCAAGTGGCGACGGAACCCCCCTCCGTGGTGGTTTTCTGCAACAACCCCAAGCTTTTCCCTGACTCCTACAAGCGGTATCTCGACCGCAAATTCCGCGAGAGCTTGGACTTGACGGGCACGCCAATCCGGTGGTATTTCAGGGGGAAAAAACTCCGACAACTTGCCAAGCAAGGGAGTCCGGTGCCGTACGGGATGCCTGGAAGTTGAAGGAGGGAGGGAGTGAGTGAGTAAGTGAGGGAGGGAGGGAGGTGGGTTGGTGGTGAAGGAGGACAGTGTGACGAAGGTTTGTGTAATATTTATGGGGAGATGAGATGAAGAAGTGAAAGCGACAAGTAAAAGTCAGAGCGAGCGCCCGATTTTTTTTCCTTCAGAATATAGCAAGACGCATGGAAGACGCGCTCGTTCGAACTCAGGCTTGTAGTAGTCGCATTTCTCTCTACATTCCACTAGATAGACTCTCCGCGATCAATTCGACCGCAACGACATGTCTTCCACCCTTTTAATTTATTCCGCGCCGACAGCGCAATTCACGTATGGGACACGCTACTCCGTCCCCATCCTGCCCTTCCCCATTCTCATCCCTCATCAATCATCCTTCCCACGTTCCTGCGCTCCGCCACCCTCCCTCCTATCTCCCGACGGCTCCCCTTTTTCCTCCTCGTCCTCTTCAACCTCCCCTTCCCTCGCCTGCGTCCACCCGTCGATGTCCACGATGCGCCAGTCTTGCGTCACCTGGGGAAAGGAGAAGAGAGCGGGTACCGTCAGAACCTTGGATGGCAGGGAAAGGGATATCAAATACACACCCACTCTTACAAGTAAAGATCAAATGATGGGCACGTCCGTGACGATTTGCGCACACACTGGCCTCATACTGACACACAAACCTCGTAACCCTCCCCCGTCCCCGCCGCCCCTTTCTCTCCCTAAACATCACCTGCGCTTTCTGGTCCAACTCCACGTCGAACCGCGCCACGTGGTCCACTTCCCTGATCCCGTCCTCCCCTTGCAACACCTCCCCTGTATCGGTGTTACGGACACAAAAGAGCTCCCGACACCGGAATGTAACGGCGATGTGAAATCCTATCCGAGGGTTCCGGGACATGACCCGCACGTAAGCGGCCAGGGTGTCCGTCATGGGTCCGTCAATGTCTATTGGCTGGTCTGAGAAGGTAGTCAAACCAAAGAACTTGTGCTTGGCCATGGCTGCGCGTTGGGGGGAGCCTCGCGGAGGGCCCATCGACATGCGGTAGTCGTGCATGGCAACAGGGACGATGCTCTCCAGCTCCAGACGCACCTCCCGCTTGTTCGCTTTGAAACGCGCCATAACGTCTTTGTAAGTCATGACCAGCGCCTCGTCCATCATGGCGGAAAGGGGTGGATAGCCCATATCCCAGGTGGAGGAAGGAGGCGTGGGGTCTTCCCGAGAGAATTCCAACGTGGGCCGTGGCGTTTTACATTGCCCATCGAAAATCCCGCGCACTCCCTGAATGAAGGCAAAGCGCATATAGCGGAAGAGACGCTCTTGGACGGCGCGAGGAAGGCATTCCATTTCCTTGGATAGCAGTTTGTTGAAAGTACCGCGGAGGGTGGCCTGAAACAAAATTTGGGTGAACCACTCCCCGTAAGACGCATAGCGTGGTGCAGCAGGCCGACGGGGCGCCGGGCGCCATGGGAACGCAACTTCCTGGACAGGCAATGGTTTTTGAGAAGCATTGTCGTCTATGAAGGTGATGTCCACCGGAGACGCTGCCGCAGCTTCCCCTCCCCCGCCACTTAGGCGTGAAGATGCGCTGGCCTCTATCTTCTCAGAGGCCTTCAAAGTAGAGGATGCCGCCGATCGCGAGGAAGGAGAAGACGATAAATTGTGGGAACACGCTCGTCGTGGACTGCGCCATTTATGTTGCCTCTCCGCTTTTCCCGTGATGGAGGCCACCAGCGGAGACGTGGGAGGGAAAGAAGACAGGCTGCGCCATGCCCGACGAAGAGGCCTGTTGCAGCTGCGGCCGCCTTTGCACCTGCTTGTATCCGAACCTGACGGGCGGATGACAGTACATCTGGGCCGCAAGGCTGGTGCTAGGTTGCGGATCATTTGTCTGTGTCTCCTTTGCCCAGGTGCGCGGCTTGACCAGGCGCCTGATCGCCGTCAGAGCCACGCAAACCTCCTGCCCCGCGAGCCTGCGTAATACAACAAGGGGAGTTAGTCCCTGGCATAGCAGGTTCATTAGCGCTGTGATGGTCGATGTAGAGACTTGTTTTTGTGTCTAGGGACGTCGCAAAATCCACCTCGCGTGGGGGAGAGAGACTTATCGCTGGCTACATTCGGGTATTGCCACTTAGAGAGGGGTAAAATGTTTTATTGTGGGGTTGCGTTAACAGTCGGTAGGCAGTGTATAAGCTCGTGCAGGACGTTGACTTTTCGTTATAAGTATTTGCTCTGCCCAGCGGCCTCTAAAAGGTAACACAGCTTCGCCTTGAACATTTGGCAAGTAGCCGTCAAAACGTACAGGACGTTATAATCCTGCCTCGGATGTCAACGAAAACCAGTTCATCGAGAAAAACATCACAAATCATGCAATGTCAATACAATATGGCTGTTTCATAGGTTTAATCGGGGATATGCGCGTGTAGGCGGCGAGAAAAACAAGAAAAAGGGGACGAGCATTTGTGCAAGTGTGGCAGTGAATGCAAGAGCTGAATATCTTTTGTCGATGATTTGTCACATTCAAGGCCATACGAAACCGACAGTATGTCTCGGAACGCAAATGTGCAAATCAAGTCCTTGGATTTGTTGTTTGATAACATTTTGTTCTAAATCATCTTCAATCCTCCATTTCTTCCGCCCATCGAAGTTCCAAGAATGCCCTGTGCGAGCTTACTTTACGGCTTTTTGCTTTCAAGCATATCTTTGAAATACTCATTCCCCTCCAGCTGATCGTCGATGTCTACCAGAATCCACTCGAACGGTGCTTTCTGTAATCATGGTGGGGGGCATGCAGGCATGTCCATGATATCGTGAGGACCCCGTCGTTTCACGGTAAAATGACAGAGCTAGAGCGACATATCGCATAATTTCGCCCAACCGGATGTCTAACCCCATTACCATCATCCCCCTCGCTCCCTCTTACCTTTTCTTCGTCGACCTTTACCTCAAAGCGGGCCACATGGTCCACTTCTTTCATCCTGTCTTCCCCCTGCAGCACTTCCCCTGTCCCCGAGTTTCGTACCGTGAAGAGCTCGCGACAGCGGAAAGTGACGGCCATGCGGTACAAAATGCTAATAGGCACAGGTTCTTTCCTCTCTGACTCCGAGGGCACGGTGACTGGCTTCCCGAAAACCAGCGACAGCGCCCCAATGTTCACCGATGACCGTTCCGGCTTCTCCTGGGCCTCTCGCAATCCAACTATTGCTCGAAACCCCGCCAAACTGAGTACCCGGATGCTCTCCAGCTCATACCGCACTTCCAGGTCTTTGGCGCGAAAGCTAGAGACCAGGTTTTCGTACAAGCTGGCAAGTTTAGGCTCCATCATGGCAGAGAGAGGAGGGTAGCCGAGTTCCCATTCCGAGGACGGAGAGCGGGCATCATGGTATGTGAGCTTCCACGTCGGCTCGGGCGTCTTACACGTGCCTTCGAAAATGGCGCGAACCGCTTGGATGAAGGCGAAGCGTGTAGACCCACTGAGGGATCGAAACACGTCTCTCTTCACAGCATTCGTGTGCATTGCCACCTTCTTTGCTAGCATTTCTCGCACGACTAAAGTGGACAGGTAGTATCTCAATCGCTGGAACATAGATTTTTCCTGAGGCCCGAAAGCCGATACCTCAGCCTCGGGCGCTGACCCCCATGGAAATGGCTCGTATCCACCAGGTGATGACCATTTTCCCTGCTTTTCCTCCGTCTCAGCAGCTTCTGATAACCCCACTTGCTTCCCATCTACGTGACTACCCCTACTAGGCTTGATTTGTGGTTCGGTGGCTTCGACTTGAACATGCGTGGGCGTAGGAAAGGGCAGGACTTGACGTGAAGTAAACCTCTTGAAGAGCTGGTCTTGGAGCCATAAAGAGATTGGCTTGGAAAAAGAATGAGAGGGTCTTATGCATACCATTGCTAAACGCCGTATGCGGTTGAAGCGAAGGCAAGGCTTGTTACATGTGGCGAAAGCGCTGCCTTGACCGTGTCTCCAGCTACCATAGACGAGCCGCCTTGGCCATGCTAAATAACGCGTCATTACTTTCCCCCTTTTTGTGATTCCAACCACTATATTTCCTGAAAATGTAGATTGTGCCCAGTACCATGAGAATTTATGTCCAGAACACATGTTTTTGGCGTTTGTGAGACATCGTATTGGAATGCAATCGCGTTTCTACGTAAAATATTTTTTCCTGCCGCGAGACGGCCGATGACCCCGAGGATGGGAGTGGAACGGCGGAGTGAGTGCGATGGCTGCAACAACTGGTATCATTTTGACTTAATTGAGAACAAAAAGGGGAAGGGCCCGCGCAATGCGGCGCAGGTTGCTGCGAGCAGCGAGACGATGCACTCGCCTAAACGACCCGCAACATAGCTTGAAAGGAAACAGTCCTACCCTTGCAAGGGTCCAGTCTCACACATCCAGTCCATGATCATTCATTATATAAAACGTATATATTAAGACGCGAGTCCTTCCACACATTGAAAACGGTCCACATGGCAGCATACACAGGGTCAGGAGGCAGGAGGTAACACCGTCAAGGAGGCAAGTATTCATCTTTCAGGAAAAACGCTTGTCGCACCTCAAAAATGTCAGATAATTATGGTCAATAGCTATGTAATATGCCAAGAAAGAAGTCGTAAATGACCGTAGTCTTCAACATTGATCTCTGAGAACAAACTTCAAAAAACTTGTAGAGAAAATTGCCCGGATTTTGTCGTCAAGACTGATTATTTTCCTTCCTACCCAGCAGAATTTGATTGAAGTCTACTCCACACACCCACATATCGTCGATGATTACCCACTTTCCAATTTTACTGCTTTGCCCCAGACTTGTTGGCATCCAATTCAACCTTGTACGTACTCTTGTACAATTTTAAGGCGTCGACCAACGCGCTAAGTTGACATTGCGACGTTACCTCGAGCACATCATTTTGGACCTTCACGAATACTGCGGCATGGAAGGCATCGGGATAAATGTTAGGATTGCACTCCATCTCCAAACGCGTCTCAAAATCCGTAACCAAAAACTCTAAAGATGGCTCACGAGGCGCGGGACCTGTCTTATCTTCAGCTGCATTGGCTGCTTTGATAGCCCTGAACGAAGCAAGAAGAGCGTTGACTCGCAACGCCAAATCTTTGAAAGTCTCAGGTTTGCAGCGAATTTTTAAACGCGAATCGTCTCCCATCGGCAGGATGAAGGTCTCCACGACTACAGCAGGGGACGCACCAACAACTGCGGCGGCAGATGTTTGTACATGCGATACCTGGTGCTTGGCAGGCAGCACAAAACTGACAGTAGACCGGGCAGCGGTGGCAATCGCCAGTAGGAATAGGACAGACCGCATGATAAGCATAAGGTTGAAGAAGGGCTGTGAAACGAGAATAAGGCGGGGGAAAAAGAAATGTCAGGGAATTCTTGTGCACATCGAATGGTAAACTTTATGTGATGCTTCCTTCCAATCGTACTAGAACATGATGTGAGCGTGTTGTACACATATGCTCACGCAGCCTCATAACGCGTTGTTTGCAATTGGAAAAGTGAGGTATCTTCCAGTTGAAGCATGGTGAGGCGGCTTGAACGAGTGGATGCTGCAAGTCATGGATATCCCAACAAAATCCAAAAGAGAATCCGATTGGCAGCGCCAACGTTGCCACACCATACTCTCTACGTATCCTCTATTCTCAATTCAGGACAGCTTCCCTGTGGCAATCGCCTGTCTTGAACTGTCCTTTCCCACCCGTTGTTCTTGAGTGAGAAGGATGTTTCTCGTCCCCTCCCTGCGCTCATTTTGCCAGCCTTTCTCTCGAGTGTCTGACAACTACCGTCCATGTGGGACTTCAAGACCTGCCGTGCATGAAAGGTATCCATCCAGATGTAAAGCCGTAGATTCATGTATGAGCATGGGCGGCGGTGTCCGTGGCAAGCTGTGTGACCCTACGTGTCGCGTCAGTGTCGCTTTTTCCCCTCGGGCTTGCCGTTATCGCGTTGTCGTGTTGAGTTTCAACGGATGACGAGGCCTGATCTACATTCCTGCTCCCAATCACACACCCCACCGACACGACGCGGGTGGTGCCGGCGTCCCTGCTTGATGGTACAAAGTGGTGGCACACATTATAAATGATCGCACCCGTTGTTTACTCATAGCTCATTTTTTAATGGTTTGCAGATTGAGACAGGGTCTGGTGGCAACGTATTCGTCAAGCAGGCAGACGTAGGACGCCCGTAGGCGAAAAGCCGCCTTTTCTACTACATCGCATCTACCATGACTATCGGCAACCCATTCTTCAAGTGGGTCAGTCAATACCTGCGGCCCTTTCTACGTGACCGATTAAAACCCCTCATTGACACGTATGCTCCCAACAAGATTGCCACATTGGAGGGTCCATCGCCCGTGTCAGTCGCGTCGGGAGTCCCTGCAACTCGTACTCTTCAACCCCTGTTTAACGATCTTAGGGCAAATGTCGCAACAAAAAGTAAGGTTAAAAGCACTGTACATAGAATGAGAGCGGGCGAAAGCAGCGCTTGCGGTAGTATGTCGGCCAATTCCCTCCTTATCGAGCAGCAACAAGCTGCACTCCTGACTTCTGCCCTCGTGGCAGCACAGCGCAAGAAGGCGACGAGTACTTGCACGTCACAGCCTGGTCTCTCAGAAAAGACGCTCCCTTCATGTCTTCAACATCACCAGCAGCAACAGCTGCAGCTGCAGCAAAATCAGCGGGAGCACCCCCACTTGCCTGAAAAGGAAGTGGAAAAAGCGGCCTTGGCATCGACGACAGAGGAAGCGTCCGCGCCGCCCTCCTCTACAGGCGAACCACGCGTCACCTTGTCTTCACAGCAACAATTGGAAGACGTACAGCGTGGAGAGCAGCGCAAGTTGAACCCTGTAGACCGGGGAGGGGCACGGACCAAGGTTGAAGTTAATGCGCCGAGTAGCAGTGGAGCCGCATCCTCCCCCCGTTTCAAGCGTTGCTACTACGTCCCTGTGATCAATCCCTTGCCCGACCTGAAGGAAAAGCAACTCGCCGTCCTTGACATGCGCCTGTACGGGGTCCGGGACATGCCAACCTTCCGCGAGCTCGCCCCCTCCCTTCCGCCATCCGTGCTGTCCACAGCCAAGCTCCGAGGTCTCACTCTGACTCAGGCTCCCGAGATGGTCGCTGGCATGGCAGAACAAGAGACGTCGGCTTTCCTCTCGGTGGCCGATGTCTTCCCCATGCAAGAGAGAGAGGAAACGGGAGTGGGCGAGGCGGAGAAGGAGGAAGAGGGAGGCGAGGAAGGTGAGAGGGCGCAGAAAGAGGATCGGTGGGACGGGAAAAGTCCTTGTTGATATCACATTGATGGTACGCGAAGAAAATGCACAAATCCGGAAGGAAAGCGGGCCTGGAAAAGGGCAGAGGAAACATGAAATGCACAAATGAAGAGAACTAGGGTCAGAAAGGACGCATTAGAAGAAAGGAGGAGGAAGAGACCGCGAAAGAAGAGTTCTTTCCTGTGGATGTGGTAGCAAGGTTGCGGTTGGGAGCGAATGTTTCGCAGTTAGATGACGTCTCCGAGGGCGCACCACCGCTCCGTCTGGGAAAGGGTGGGACATGTACAGTACAGTAGGGAAACGGCCTAGTGAGAGCCCACACCAGTATCATGCCACAGGTGGCGACTATTTACGAATCGTTATCGGATCTCTAAAGACAGCGTCGGGCAGCCGGCGGAAAAGGATTGCCTCGATTGTCCGCGGATGGACGACTGCGGACATGGAATGATGCCTCGCGTACCCCGCGCGGGTCGAGGCCTGAAATTGACCCCACAAGTGCCATCCCACGGGCTTTGAAAGCCCAGAAAACAAATTTCTGGTCTACCCCTACCTTCACATTGCATGGCAGAGGAAGCTAAAACTTGGCGGCAAGAAAAACAGAGGTGCAGGGGGGGCAAAAGCATTGTTTAAGGACGAAGGTCGTTATTCCTGGCCGCCAAGTTGCTTTCTCGTGTCTTTTTTTTCCCTTGCTTTTATTCCTCCGCTTGGATGAAGGCGAAGCGTGTAGACCCACTGAGGGATCGAAACAC
>NW_005803128.1:0-2482 GCF_000240725.1 Microchloropsis gaditana
AGGGAGGGAGGGACAAAGGGGGGGAGGGAGGTTCATGCAAGGAACCCAAGCTTCCTTTCAGCACTATCCCCTGATCCTCCCATCTCCTCTTTCATGCCTTTCGAGAATCCCCTTACAAAACATTTCGTCTTGGCAACAGATTTGAAGCCGCTTCTTCACCACCCCTCCTTCTCTCCTCCATCCCTCCCTCTCTCCCTCATTTCCTTCCTATCTCACCTTCAACATCCGTGGGGAGATCCACGTCCACTGTCTCATCGCCTTGATACTTGTGATGCTCCATGTGGTAGCGCTTAAAGGAGCTGCGGACGAGTGAAAGAGGAAAGAACGGAGTGAAAAAATGAGGGCATGACCCCCAGAAACAGACTTGTCACTGCCCGGTCACGCAACCGAGGCGTTTCCAGACGATAGCGTCTTCCTTCGCGTCCTTCCCCTCTCCCTCCCCTTTCACTTTTTTCATCTCTTCGCCGTCGACACGCAGCGCCCACTCAGTCTGGAGAGAAAACGATCGCCACTGCCCCAACGTTTCTTGTCCCCGGCACGCCAGAATACGCAACAGACCCTCCCTTCTGTCTCTTCCCTTTCCCTCTTCCACTTGTCACCCCGATGTAGGCGCCTGCACCCCTCCCTCCGGCCCGCCCTCCCACACCCACATGGCTGCCGGTATCCCCAAAGGCAGGTTGACAATGATGGAGAAGACCCGATTGGCAAAAAGACGCTTGAATGCCAAATTATGCGCGACCTCGTGCATGATCAAGGTCAAGAAATGGTTGCAGGAGCCCGAGAGGGTGTAGGTGAGAAAAAGGAGGAGGGGAAAGGGGGCGTGGCGAAGGACCACGGCGGCCATGACCTGCAGCCCCGGGGGAACGGTTACCGGGGATGAAGAGGTGATTCGAGGGAGCGTGGGATAGAGAAAAACGCAAGCCACCTCGTTCATTGCATCTGGATATGCCCCCCGTCCCTCCTCCTTAGCCCTCTCTGCTCGTCCGTCGCGCAAGCCATTGTCCGCACTTCCGCACTTTTCCTCTCTTCGGGCGTCACGCGGATGCCCCTCCCCAACCCTTTCAGGCCTTCCTTGACTGCCCGACATTTTTCCCCTGCTCCACACTAGAGGCTCCATACCGTACCCGCCCGCCGCATTACCTGCGTGGAAATGATCGCGGCCGCCTTGTACTTTGTCCACGGACAATGCCCGAAGAGCTTCCGGATCTCAGGATGGGCTTTCAAGATGGCCTCACGCCTGGACAAGAAAACCAACGCGCGGAAATGAGGGGGGGACGTGAGATGGATGCTATGGTCATGGGCTAGGATAGTACGAAATATCCTAAACCCGGGTTGCATTCATCGAGGTGCCCGCCCCGGGTGATGTCTATCGGGGGCCGCCACTGCTTGCTTACTCGTCAATCGTGTTCCTACTAACAGCAGTCCTACCCTCTTACCGTGACTTATGGGGCTCGTCAGTGTACGAACGGAAAAAATCCCATACTCCTTCGTCCTTGTCTGGCTGCTCGGTTTCCGCATACAAGCCCGCAGCTGCTGCCACCAAGGGATTCTCTACCAGGCCAGTGCCCTTCCCATCTTGAGGTCCCGGACACATTATGCCTGGAAAAAGAACCTGTGCCGTAGTCACATGTGAGAAAGGGAACCTAAGCCGTGGATGGTGACGTGGGTTGGGTGCATGTGACCAGTGCGAAGGTAACAGGAACGCCTGCGTGCGTGGCGGTAGTATGGGTAGGGGGGGTCGGAGGAGCGAAAGTGATCTCCACGGGCCGCCCAGGCCGTCACAAAGGCACAGGGAACCGATGTCCATTATCCATTCACATCATGTGTTGCATGTGCTTGCCGCCAGTCACTCGCACGACGCATCCTGTCCTGGACATGGTGGGGATAGGCATGGCTGGGTTTGGGCGGGCGGGGGGCGTTGGAAATGTTCTGAGACGTTGGATGAATTTGACTGCAAGGAACAATTTGGGCGGAGGCACATAACTTGTCTGTCTTTCATGGTTTTTTTTCCAGAGTTCATCCATTTCCATCTTGATAGAACGCTGCAGTCGTCCTCATTCGGTATTTTCGTTTGATTGACACGCACAGCATTGTACGTTTCGTTTCCGCCCTGGGAGTGAAGGAGTGACCGCGGTCCCAAGTGATAGACGTCCTTCCCGCGTATCGTATCGCGGGACTTCTGCGCCAGGATGCTCCTTGGCCTGAGGAAGACTGCTCTAAACAGTCGTGATAGCATACCTCGACGTAGCTGGAGAAAGTACGGTTCCTATGCTTGTCGTCACCTCTTTTGCGGGACTACCTTGCAAGCGGTGCGGTGGAGAGAAGCAAGCAGTACCCTCGGTCACGCCCATCATAACATAGCGTCCCACCGGCGCACACACCATTTCCCAAGCTATGATGACGGCTTTTCATGTCCTGTTTCTGTCCGATTTTGTCCGTTCTCGTCGTCATCTCGCCCCCCGCCCCCCCCTCCAACCTCCTC
>NW_005803128.1:3359-8729 GCF_000240725.1 Microchloropsis gaditana
TGACGGAGAGGATGATATTTATCTGTTCGATCGGTAATGGAAACGCCGTAGGTACGTAAATTGGAAAAGAGGGACCGGTAGTCAAAAGAAATGGTTCCCAAACGGCTTTCCGTGCATTGCCCCGACCGATCGGACAAAATGGAAAAGAGGCAATGATTAAAGACGCATAATTGAAAAAGGCGAGGCGAAAAGCTTATGACCGTCCCAAAGAAAGGTGTGATATTTTAAGGTTAACGACAGTGGTCAGGCGTGTCATCGGCATCGCCCTTGCCTACTTGCTCTTCGTACAAATCAAAGATTTATCGTAAAAATTTCTGAAGCGATTGTCTATTTGTTCCCTTTTACATTCTTACATGCTCTCTCCCTCTTACCTCGATTATCCTCTGGCAGACCGGTTCACTTTCAAAAGGATAATTTTCGTGATCATTGGTCCCTCCTTGCTCCGTCAGAAGCTTCGTACCTATACCATTCAGTCATGCCTGATATAGACGGCACTGTATAAAAGCACTCGAACCTTTACAATGGCTCAAGAGCTCGCAAATTGTCTGGCCAGGCTGATGACACCGAAACGGATTCGCGGACCCACAGCCCAGGATGAAGACGGAACCCATCAGCTTGTCGAGCATAGGTAAAACATCATTTTCGTGTACGACGTTGACACTTAAGTACTTAAGCGGTTCAGGATCAATGCCAAGGCTGCTCAATAACAAGGAAACTCCCGGGGAAGAGATTGACACGACAGGAACGTGAGCACCGGCGGCCACAATCTGAGCTATGGCTCCCCCAAGGGAATGGCCTGTAAGTACTACTCTTCCTATGCCTTTACGCCGTTGCTGGGCCTTAACTTCTTCAATGAGTGTGTGGTGATAATACCAATACGGATTGGTTGAGCCCAGCAGATGCAGAGGTAGAGAGCTTAGGGACAAGATAAAAGACTTCCATTTCTGTGGAATCCATTTCAAAGGTGGGCTGAATTGAGAGGCAAGTTCAAATGTAAATGCCCGATGAAACAATAACACGTCCTGAAAAATGTCATAAGGTCGGAGTGGATTGGTTCCTGCTACTGCAATGACACTCAAATTCCGACTTGGAGAGAAAAGCTGTAAGACACGTGCCCGTGGGATGCCTGTCACTGCCACCATAGCTGTATCGTCATTTTGCCTTGTATCTTGGGTCGCCGGGCCCCAAGCATCCTCATGCTCTAATTCCCAATCGTCTGTTGCCGCCATTGGATCGAACAAGGCATGAAAATCACTGCTATCCTTGTCCAGGTAGCTCAAGAGCGATATCAGAGAGTAGTCGAGAAGGCTTGCCCCCCCCAATTGAGGTGTTGCAAAAAGTGTATGACGGGTGGCTAGCCCGGAATGCAGAGACCGCACATGCTTCAACTTCATCACGAACATTTGTGCGTGAGAGTTCCAAAGTTCCCATGATGGAAGAAATTTTTACACATTGAGCACCGCCTGCCACGCGGAAGAACGAAGCTGGACGATTTTGCTGCCCCGGCAACTTGAGAGCTCGAGTGAAATCATACCTGCGACCCCAGGCCTTGAGTACTGCTACCGTTAAAATTGAAGCGAGTGGGAGGAAAATAACCACGTCGATGCCATGCTGGAAGAAACTGCCGCGTCGGCCCCAACGCGTCGCTTGTACTTGGTATTTGTACAAGATATTGAAGTGTATTCCTATTGCTAGCCGAAGGCAGGTCCAAATCGTTGCTCTCCGTGGAGCTTCAACCATTAAAAATATAAAAAGTACTCCACATACCGGCAATATAAACGACGTCACCATCTCTATCAACGAGGCCTGTCCCCGATATGGTTGGACAAGCCACCGAAGTGCTCTCCCAATGTTGCTTTTCAAGTCAATCCAGAGTGCGACTCCGAATCGGATACTTTCGACGACGGAAGATAATAGAAACCGATTCAGAGAGATACCATTGATGAGTAGGCAAAGGGAGAAAAATGAAGGCAATAAACCAGTCATACATAGAGAGAAACCCCAACCTGCAACGACAATGGCCATGGAAACATTTCTGCACCTTCTCATAACAACTGTCCAGTCTTGGGGTTCTTCCAACACTTTAACTCCTTTTCTGCACATCAAAATCGAAAAAAGACAAAAAGGTAACACATTTACAATCACCAAAAGGAGAAAATTGAGGGTCAGTATTTGCCGCTGGTATTCTTCATTCGCCTCACCCCAGGGATAAGCCTTTTGTATGCCGGGATTATTGGTAAGGCAACCGATGTCAGAACGGAGTATCCAAGAAACAAGCAATACATCCGAGAAGGAAACGTAAACCGAAAAAAAGCTTTTCAGTACATTTAGTTGATAGTTTGGGAAGACATTTATGAAATATAGTGTTTTGAGAATAAGATTGAAGGTAAATCGAAGAAAAATACGCTGTTCGTTGAAATTCTCCGTGTTTATGACCTTGAAGCGTCTTGCAAGCCGCAAGGCGCAGATCAATGAAATAGCACTAGTCAGATGCAGCAATACCATAAGGCGAGCCGGGAATGATCCACAGCCCAGAGCACGTGCCGCTTTTTGGCTGTTTCGAAATAACAAGGGGTTCATGGTCGGATATTGTCTCACCGAATCAACGAAAACATCCCAGGAAAAGGCGATCATGTTTCGGCAACAAAAGAGCAGTAGTAGCACTCGGAATGTTATGATGAGAAATGATGACAGATTTTGCGGCTCCATTTCGATGCTTAACAGGAACGGTGCAAATTGAGTATAAAGGTGATTTAGCTGAGAGGTCAATAACAACATAAAAGCAGGAAAGGCCGACCATCCCGCAATCAAGGCAGGCATGATGCCAAGCTGCCTTAGAGGCTCAATAGCAGCGGAGGATTCCGGCCCAGACATCAATGCAACCGCGTCTGGAAAGTGCAATGTGTGGTGACTGCTCCGGAGATACGAGCTCTTCTATCAGCCCTCTGCAACAGAAAGAAGGAAGGATGATTGAACAAAAAAGCTCCATCTGCATTTCTACGTGCATGTAGCGCAAAATTTCTGACTTTTTTCGAAGATAAGTGTTGGGCCTGAAGAAACCGTGCTTGTTTAATGGTCAAGGCCTGGTGAGGTGTTTGCATCGGAATGTTCTGCCGACTCCGGTACGGAACACGGCAAGTACGCGAGTCAGGGACGACCGGAAAAGCTGAATCCCAATCGCTGAACCCTCGCCCGGAATTCCGAAGTAAGACCGAGTAACGGCCAGTGAGAGGAATCGCCAAGATACTTTGCTTTCCATCAAAAAGGTGCTTACCAATATTGTACCAAACAATGTTTCAGACAATCAAAAAGATTATTTCCTGAAGCAGAAGCTCTCAAAAGCGACTCTGTCCTGAATTTAGTTATCTGCACATCATCTCTGATCTCGTGCGAACGACCTGCGAATTCGGTCAAGTATAAAAAACTAAATTTCCTGATGCATAGATTCGACTCGGTAGGGGAATGAGGAACCGAAAATTGTCCGAACAAGAGTTAGAAAGTGAGTGATAGGCTTGAGCCCTGATTTTGTTGTGGAAAATGGAAATGATTCCATACCGTAGGTGAGGATTGGAGGAAGGAGAGACGAGTGCAAAAAGAAAATCTACAAAAGACATAGGATAGATACCTACAAGGAACGACTTGAGCATCAAATGGTGCCTTATTCTATCTTTATACATAATTTTTTTCCCATTGCCTGCCATACCACGACCATTATCAAATTCACAGCGAATTCCTCTTTTCTTTCAACCCCCATTTTGATGTCTCTACCCATTATTCTACTTCATCAGTCTGGTGCTAGATTTTGTTAACACTCTCAGAGACCGTCAGCCTTCGGCGAACGAAGTGGTGGATATAGATGTCCACATGTTCATCGTGTGAAATAGAAGGTGGTACTTATTAGGAAAACGTCTCATGCGACGAAGAAGCCTTCGGCGTGACTCGCGACTTAACAGATGGGATGATGAAAATACATCAGAAGAGGGACACAATCTAGTGAGGGCTTGTTAGCCACAGAAAGCGACCAGAGAAACAGGAGAGCAGACTTTAGGTGTTGGTAACCCAAACAATTCATTCGCACAGCCTTTCTCTATATGGTTCATGTTGCTTTATAACCGGCATATAAGTGCCACTTTTCCAATACCGAAAGGCAATATAGAAGTAGGTCGGATCTAGTGTGCGTGTCATTTCTCCTTGCATTGTATCTACCCTTTAATTCAAAATTTGCGTTGCACCAGCTTAATCCCGAGCTGCCAATGCCATTCTGTCAGCCTCTGAAAGATTGTTCCGTTTCACACGGCTGTGACGTGTGGAAAAAAGAGTGACATTTCTCAGTTCCCGTCACTTTGTTGCCGTCTCAGCAGTCACTATACTTGATTATGATTCATATGGACATCGAACGTCCGAACCAGCAGTGCCTCCACAGGCATGCTCCATCCCCCCCAAAGTCCTGCCGTCCCTCCTCCCTTCCTCCCGCCCCTCGGACTCACTTGAAAGGGGTCACAGCGGGGTCTGTGACAAAATCCCATATGACCTTGCTCCATGAGTAGTAGTGCGGTAGCGGCATGTAGAACTCAGGAGCCAGACGACGGACTTGGTGGAGACGGGTGCCTGTGCAATTTCGGAGGAAATGAGGGACGGATCAGTGGAGGGAGGGGGGAGAAGGGGAAGGACCGATGCCTTGGCTGGCTACTAGAAACAAGAGGGACATAGGATCGTGAGTGAGATAGGTAAGACAGAAAGAGAGAAAGAAGGCAGGGAGGGAAGATAAAACAAGGGAAACACAAGGGAAATGCCTCAGGGGCGTACCGGGGATATTGGGGAAATCGTGGTGTTCGTTGTGATAGCCCACGTTCAAGGAGAGCCAGTTCAAAGGGCCATAGTACGAGTACGTCTCCTGCCCGGCTTGGTAAACGAAGTGTTCGGCGATGAAATGCCCCGCCATGGGGTGCACCCCCATGCCTGAAGCGGGTGCGAAAAAGATGGGGCATGACATGCGGGTCAAGCGCGGAGAAAAGCGACAGCCATGTCGGTGTCGTCGGGAACCGGGAACAGTGAACGCAAGTCAGGACGGGAACATGAGGGAGGAAGGAAAACTAAATCAGTTTGAAACGGGACGAGGAAAGGATCGAAATGATTGTTACCTAGAAGAGTGCCGACAACAAGATAGAAAAGTGACTTCCAGCCCAGGATATAAAAAATCAGGGCATCGAAGGTCAGCTGCGCAAGCACGTTCACCAATTCCCAGTTGCTGGGCTTCTTTGGGCGGACGAAGAGGGGACGGAGTGAGTAGAAGGCAGGCATGAGGAAAACAAAGAGGAGCTTGAGAGGTCCTCCGCGGAAGAGTTTGCCTGGAGGACGGGAGGGAGGGAG
>NW_005803128.1:11785-12025 GCF_000240725.1 Microchloropsis gaditana
CCTGTTGATGAGCGACGAGGAAGCGCGGAGGTTCATGGAAGGGCTTCGTGCGACCATGAGGGAGGAATGGGAGGAACCTGTGGTGGTGATCGCCTCTCAGCGTCCCAGCTTGGGTCGGTATGTAGATCAAATTTTGGTGCTTCAGGAGGGACGTATAATCCAACAGGGACCCCCCTCGCTTGTGTTGCCGTCGCCCTACTTGGGAGAAAGGGAGGGGGTAGGGAGACAAGGGGCTGCGAT
>NW_005803127.1:0-2699 GCF_000240725.1 Microchloropsis gaditana
GGAGGAGGAGCCATAGCTTTGTATGGTCGGGGGTTTTGCGCCTGGGAGCGATATCCCGTGGGACAGAAACATCAAGAGAAAATACATATATATATATATCTTTATATATAATAACAAAGCCGCGTGATCAGGTGGCATCCATAAAAAGTGGCGCTTGAAGGGGACGTGTTCGCTCCCTCTTTCTTTCACAGTCTACCTCCTTCTTCTTTCGCAGTCAACGTCCTCATCCTTTCACATTCCATACCCTTCTCCGTTCGCAGTCATGCTGCTCGTGAGGGTATCAGTCTTTAATAATCCTCCCCTTTGGACGTTAGGAATGAGGTTGCGCCAGCAGTTTTCTTGCCCGTGCACCCACTCTCCCCTCCCGCGCCCCCTCCCTTCCTCTCTACGCTCATCCAGCCCGCCCTTTTCGTGCCGTCGAGCCCTCTCCTTCCTCCCTCCCTCCCTCCCTCCCTCCTTCCCTCCCTCCCTCCGTGCCACGCCGTATCTATGTGAAAAAGACGTATGCACAAACCTTTCTCCCCCTTCTCTTCATCCGCTCCTCCGTCCTCCCGCCCTCCCTCCCTCCCTCCTTCCCTCCCTCACCTTCCCGCCCCGGTCCTCCGTTCGTACAATGTCAAATGCTTCACTTTCTGGTGCCTCGCGCCGTAAAACGCCAAGCCGCCCACCGTGGCCATCGCGGCTTGAAACCGCAGCACCTCTACCAGACTGTCTGACGAGGTGCGAGCACAGGCGGAGTAAGTGGTGTAAGTCCTCATGTGGGTGGCTGAGGAGAGGGGGAGGGAAAATGTGGGAAGGAGGGAAGGAGGGAGGGAGAAAGGGAGGGAGGAAAGGGACGAGTGAGTGGATGGTTACGATGTTTAGATGTCAGCTACTGTGTTCGATGGAGGTGAGCACAGCAACGTTAAAATGTGGGACGGAGGGGCCTTAACGAGGGGGAGGGGAGGAGGCAGGGAGGTAAGGAGGGAGAGAAGCAGAGAGGGAGGGAGGGAGGGAGGGAAGGACGGAGGGAAGGCGGGTGCCATCGCGACGCACCTCCGTCCACGACTTCCTCCCGCTCGCAGGTAACCTCCTCCCGGCGTTTACTCGTTTGACAAAAGGCTTGACTCTGTCAGGAACATACATGAGGGTATCATTAATACATTAGAATAGAGACGAATGGGAGATGGCATCCATTATAGAGCCAGTCCTGGTTTCCCGTGGCGTCTCCCTTCCCTCCCTCCTTCCTCCCTCACCATCTCCTCCGCGGAGCACGCTATGCATTCTCCTGTCACAAAGCACGCGTAGCCTTCCTTCAACAGCTCCGCCTGGCTCTTCATTTGCTCGTACAAAAAATTGAGCGGCTCCGACTCTTTCCCTTCCGGCCCCGTCGAGGTCAACCCTAGGGGACGCACATGCTCCTTCCCGGCGTCCATGGGCGTCGAGCTGCCTTCCGCGGCCTCCTTGGCTTCTTTCCCAGTGAGCGGACGGCAGCATAGGAGGAGGAGCACAAGGACGACGACATTGGGAGGCAGCGAGAAAGGAAGGGGACTCCGCCACGGCGCTTGCGGACGCATGCCTCTGTACCGATTCACACGTGTGAAATGGACGGGAACGGGAGGTCAGGAATTAAATGAAGCCCCAGGAGTTGAAGAAAGTTGTTTGCTAGTGGGCACAACCTCATCCATCATTCATTTCTATGCCTCCTTTATGACAGACGCAGGGTATACCTCGCATCTCCCCTCCTGTTCCCCCATGAAAAACAAATTTCGACTGAATGGCAGTGGGTGTGGAGATCTACCTTAGGTAGTGCCAAAAAATGTGCAGAGTACCCTAAAGAAGCCATCAAAGACGCGACTACCGCATGTTTGCGGTATGCTTGGAAAGGAGGAAAAGCAAAAGCATAGTGATGTTGTCTTTTGACTCTTTCACAAGCCGACAAAGGAAGTCCCAAAACCATGAAAACGACAACCCCAAGACGCACACACCAGGCGTGCCAGGCTCGCGACACTCGACGCAAACAGTGCGCCCCGCCGGCGTCAGGGTACAGGCGGGAATCGAGTGTTGTTGTGTCTCGGGGGTGATAGCGAACGAGAAAAGAAAGAATTTAGCGACGCAAGCAGAAACCTCCTGAGGAGGACGATGGCTTAGGGTCGAAGAGCATTTACCCGCCCACGTTCACGTCTTATGCCCCACAATTCTCACAGGCGCGTTGAGAGGCTCTTTAATACCGGGATACCAACGTTGGTGAATTTTTCCGACAGCCTTTGACGGGCGTCGCCCTACCCTCCGGCAGGTCCTTGTAGGAAGAGGGAGGGTATCGGAAGGTCAACCCCAGTCAGCGCGCACAAAGTACCGTACAAGGCAGCCCCAGCAGAGTGTGAAACGAGCATGACCAAGCCCAAGGAAGCGGTGGGTACAGAGGCACTTCCGCTTGGGGAACAAGGGGAGGAAGCCTGGCCATCTTCATCGCCCGGAGGTGCCAGGGAGGACGTGAGCCTGCGTACTCGACGGGGGGGAATGGCCCTGCGTGTGGATACTGGAAAGGAAGGATGCGGAAGACACAAGAAGGAGGAAGAGGAGGAGGAGGAAGAGGAGGAGGAAGAGGAGGAGGACGCGAGGGAGACGGCTCCGTTTCTACCAAAAGCAGCCCGGCACAAGGGGTAAAGAGGGAGGGAGGGAGAGAGGGAAGGAGGGAGGGAGGGAGGGAAGGAGAGAGG
>NW_005803127.1:5997-6493 GCF_000240725.1 Microchloropsis gaditana
AGCCGATGAGAAGAAAACGAGGGAGGGCCGGAGGGAGGGAGGGAGGGAGGGAGATTTCTGGATAGTAGTCCGTGCGATCAAGGTAGGGATGAGAGGAAGGGAACAAGGGAGGGAGAGGGGGAGGGAGAAAGGGAAGTCTGACGTGGCACATGCGCTTTTGTCCGGCAGAAATTCGTGGAAGGGGAAGGAGGAGGCCGTCTGCCACTCAGCGGAGCCATTCCAGGTAGGAAGGTTAAGGTGACTGCAATGTCTTCGTCGAAATGGCGGGAAAGAGAGGGGAAGGAGGAGGTGAATAATGCGTGTGGGCATAAGCACGTCGTCATGTGAACTAATCCCCCCTCCCTACCTCCCTCCTTCCCTCCTTCCTTCCCTCCTTCCTTCCTTCCCTCCCTCATTCCTTCCCGTCCTCCCTCCCTCCCTCCTCCCCTCCCTCCTTCCCTCCCTCCTCACAGACATGGCCTCTTCCACCGAGCATTTCGCGAGGCTTCAAGCCCTC
>NW_005803127.1:10001-12014 GCF_000240725.1 Microchloropsis gaditana
TGTCAACCAATCTTGAAGACAACTGTGCCCCGCTTGTTTTAAAAAAGTTGTTCCTCGGGCGGAAAAGACGTTCTGCGATACATATTCGGTAAAGATACATTCTCTCTTTCTCTCTCGCTATAAGTCTCTCTCTCTCTCTCTCTCTGTATATGTATGTATGTATGTATATATATTACATATCCACCACATATAGTCTCCGGACTCAACATGTCTGGCCTCTTGATCGCCTCCTATGCATATGTTATTATATATATATATACTATCTTTATACTATACATAGTCTACGGACTGAACCTGACATCGGGGCTCCTCCTTAGGATGGAGAGGGAAGCAAGAGCTCTATATATAGACATGTGGGAGAAGGGGCAAGACATACCGAGGAAGGCAAAATTATGCGTGACCCACACGACTGAGATGGTGGAGTCCTTGTGTTTGAGGGTGCGGAGAGAGACGTCGACGGCGCAGAACTCCTGTGTAAAGCGACAGATGGCAGCACGATGAGGACCTACAAAGGCAAGCGGGGAGGCTTCCATCGTCCGCCCGATCATATAAACCACGGCCCCCTTACTTTCGTCTTGGCAATCGCGTCCTCGAGCTGCTCCTTGTACCCGCGGCCGCCGAAGGAGAAGCCCAGCACGTCCGTCGAGCACACCTCGGTAAAAAGTGGAAGACCCTCTTTGACCATCTGAACAATGGAATCCGCCAAAATGTTGCGGGTACACCAAGAGCACGTCGGTTCAACTGTTGTGGGCAGGGGAAAAGTCAATGTGGGCGACCTGAGGCGCCTTAGCAGGTTATTACTTTAAGAAGCTCGACATTGGCTGAGATCCTGCTTAAAGTCATCACTGAAGTTGCCTTGGGAAACGACATGCCTTTACTAGTCTATGTACATGCACAAGCTTCATCTACAAAGCGTCATCGCAAGACACCTCCACAGGAAAAAACAAAACGATAAAGAACCCCAAATCTTGTTTGACTTCTACTGCGAAGGCAGCAATGCAGTCAAATTCTCAGCAGCAATACAGGAGGATGGAGCTGTTATGGAACGTGATAGTAGTTGTGTTCCACCCTGTTGAAGTCGGCTTTGGAAAAAAAAAATCAGGCCGACACACCACCACGGCAAAGGCATGCGGCGTACGGCAATGATTAAGCGTCCCTGAGTCCATCCCTGCGTCTTCAATGGCCAAAACAGACTAAAGCAAAGCAACGAATGGGCCGACCGATTCTATCGCCGTGGACGTCAAGTTTGAATTTGGAGAGGCGTCAAATTATTGTCACGCCCTTACCCCGCATACCGCGGTGCAAAAGACTCCGCGAGCCGTGCGGTGCACGCTCCCTGGCACGCAACGTTGCGTGCAGGCCCGCTGTCAGGGTCTGGGTCTGGGCCTGGTGTTGGTGCACGCACATAAATATCAAATTATTCGCGCCCGCAAGCAGCATGCAGGAGGCCATCGGATGAGTCAAAAACCGAAAAGGCAATCAAAACCTCCTCCCTTGCCCCGTGCCGGACCTGTGGCACCTGCGAGCACATGCGGACAACGGGTGGTTGCCGTGGCATGCGTCATGGCAGTGCTGGAAGTGTTGCGTTAGGGAGTTCTAAAAAATCGGGAAGTCTCGTGGCATTTCTGAAAACAATTCCCTGTCTGATCTGTCGTTGCCTTCGCCCCAGTCCTGGAAGGGAGCGTCACAGTCCCCGCCAAGAAACTACCATGGAGATGAGACATGCTAATGGTCCTTGTGTGTACTCATATCTCAATAAGATTTCTAATTTGATGGCCCGTGATATTAAAATGGCAGGCAGGGGGGACATGCGAAAAACTGCTCCTCTCGCAGCACATGACCATGTTTCTTTATAGCATGTTGATGCCGGAGAAATTGATGTCATAGTATGTTCACCATGTTGCACTTGAGTATCGCAATAATTCTAGAGTCTGATATCTTTCTCCTTCGTCTCTTTCTCTCCTCCTCTCCCGGGAGGGAGGGAAATAGGGAGGGAGGGGAAGGGGTATGAAT
>NW_005803126.1:0-2372 GCF_000240725.1 Microchloropsis gaditana
TCCTCCTCCTCCTCCTCACTGGCGGACGGATTTCTTTCTATTACACCATTTTCTTGCATCTCCTCCCCGTCAGACTCCTCTTCATTCAACTCTTCCTCAGTCCGTCTGTTTGCGGCCTCTTCTTTCTGGTCTTTTGTCCATCGGGCCATCCGGGCCTCAAGCTCCTTGCGCTGCGCTTTGTTTGAGGCCTTGACCTTGGGTTGCGTCAGCGTTTTGGTTACTTTGGCTACTTTTTTCTGGTGCTGTCGCTGCTGCTGCTGCAGCTTTTTATGTTTACCCATGACGTGCAGCCCTGTGAATGCGCAAGTCACGGGCATGAGAAGACGTGAGGGGTCGCTTGAGTGGCCATGGGCAGTGACTCGGAGGGGAGAGGTCGATCCAGTGAAAGGTTGCCCACAACTTTTTGATGGACAGGCCAGACACAGAAAATTTACCATAGAGAGTACCACATATACCATCGTAACGTGCTTTGTCTTCACAAAGTACGCTGACATTGCCAGGACAAAGGGTCTGAGCGCAGGATGTATCTTTGGCCGCCCTCGCCGACCTCCCCCCTCAGGCCCCCGCTCCTTGCACTGACGCGCCTGCCGTACTCACACGACAACCGGTCGATAGGTTTTCCGCCGTAGTGTACATGCCGTCTGTGAAGACAGGAGGAGATCACGAGCTTTCACGGCGGAAGCGTAAAAGTACCCTTTTGACCTCGCTTCATGCTGCAAACCTTTGCTGCTTCGGTTCTGCCTTCTTCCTCGTTGTCATCAGTCCAACATGGTGCCATCTCAATTATTTGGCCAACGCTTTCGTGCCATTGGTGTACAGCGGGAAATGTCAGCTCCACAACTTCAGAGCCGCTTCGTCGGCAGGCACTATGGGGCCCCAGCTTTGTGCACGACCCCGTCGTGCAGCACAGCGTGTGGGGGCGATAGCGATGCGCGTGAAATTCGACGTAAAAAAGGATTACTATGCCCGCCTTGACATCGACAAATCGGCCTCACTCAACGATATTAAGCGTGCATACCGACGGCTGGCCCTGCAGACACACCCCGACGTGAACAAGGCCCCCGACGCCGCCGAGACCTTCAAGCAGGTTTGTGAGGCCTACAAGGTGCTCTCGGACGCCGAGGCCCGCAAGGGATACGACCTGGCCAGGGGTATGCAAGGGTCAGGGTTTGGCAGTGGGGGCAGGCGGTGGACTAACGTGGGTGGGCGGGGCACGGCCTCCTCCTCTTCCTCCTCCTCCTCGAGAGGGTGGTACGACCAATATGGTCCGTTCGGGGGGGGTGCGCCGGGCGCGAACGAGGAGACTGCGGAGAGCATAGACGACAGTTTCAGCAGCATATTCCGAGATTTCGTGGGTAACGTAGGGAGCAATGGAGGGCGGAGTTTCCTTGAGGACGTGGTTAGCTTCCTGGAGAGCAACGTGGACGGGTTCAGCGAGGAGAGCGACGCGGAGTTTGAAGAGATTTTGAAGGGCGAGGATCTGCAGCTGGTGCAGGACGAGATCGAGAACCTGAACTTTCTGATCCCCAAGCTCCGGGAGAAGCAGCAGCAGGCAAAGATCGACGTGATGGTCGCGCAAGGCAAGCTCAGGACCCTGCAAGCAGCCGCGGCCCGGGACCTCGAAGGTGTGGACCGGCAGCTGGAGGCGGTGGAGAAAGTGGCGGCCACGCAGGCGCGCGTGAAGGACTTAGAGGGGCACATGAAGCGGGCGGACAAGCGGCAGCGGCGGCTGATGCTGCGCGCAGAGGAGTTGAGGTGGGGGGCGGGGGGAAGGTCCGCTTACTCGAAATATGCGTCGCCGGGAACGAAAGGAAGCGCAAGTTCTCGGAGCAATACGGGGGAGAGAGGGGAGAGGGTGGGGGGGAGAGATGCGGGGCCATCCTCCTCCTCGTCGGCGTCGGGGGGCGGGCCCCGGGCACAGGGGAACGTGGAGGAGGAGCTCCAGAGGCTGAAGAGGGAAATGGGTCTGTGAGGTCGCCCTGGGTGGCGAGGAAAGGGGGGGAGGAGGACCAGGGGTTTGCGTGACAATGAGCAGCAGCCGGCAAATATTTTGGAATGTGGGAGTGCGGGGGGCTGGGAGAGGGAGTCGGTGTGACATAGAGGGGGGAACCTGAGCACACCGTGCGTGCCGCGCGGGGTTCGTGTAAATTATGCGATCATGGAAAAAGAAACCACCTGACATTCATACCCGCAAGTCACCTTCTGCCTTCTTTTCAAGCCCGCAGCGTAAGAGCCTCCCCCCCCTCTCCTCTGTGCCCATGCGTCGATCCTCTCTCTAGAAGTCGAGCGACGCGCCATGCCCGCCCCGCCCGCTCGTGGCACACATCATCCCCGGGACTAGACCGCCGGTTTTCCCCTCTCCCCCCGGTCCC
>NW_005803126.1:3353-8608 GCF_000240725.1 Microchloropsis gaditana
CGTGGGAGATAAAATGATCCTCCGGGAGCTGGCACGTCAACGACTTGGTCTTGGGGGGGCGGCGGCCCTCGTAAAGCGGGCAATCCAATTCGGCTCTCGCATTTCTCGAGAGGCAAGTATGCACAATTTCGGCTCGCACCGAGCCGGGAGGCAGAAGCACAGGGAGGAGAGAGCGGGCGGCAAGGGGGGCGAGGGTCGGACTCCGGAGCCGGCCTGTGGAATGGTAGATGCGGGCAGGCACGAGGCCAACAAGTTACAGTAGGGTTTTATTAAGGCGTGGAGTTGGATTTAAAGGGGAATGTAGATGTCTGGTTCGAAGTCTGTACAGGGGGCGATATGGAGTGAGCAGATGTGTCCGAAAGGAATGTTACGCCTGCAAGGATTTGTAAAGTAACGTTCATAATTTCAGAGCCGTGCACCATCGATTTGAAAGGTTGTGTTACCAATAAGATACTCTGTACACTGCGATTACTCTCAATTTTCTACCCTACGCGGCAACGACCTGACACGACTGGCTTCCCTTCGGACCTCGCTTCCCCTTCTCGTCCCGAGCCAGCCAGCCACTTGCAAGGCACCGAAACCAATAGGCGTCACGCGCCGTCAGAATCGAGGGTACTCCACCCCCTGCCGCTCCTGTACACGCAACATCAGCAGCCTTTAGCACGCGTCGTCGTTTTCTCCCTCCACACTTCTCTCTCTGCCCTTCATGCTCCTATTTTCCCCTCCCGTCGACCAAGGGGAGCATGGCCGAACAGCCCCCCCCTTCAGGTACCTGCTGTGGTGGAATGGCCTCATGATTCGCAACGTCGCATTCCGCCGACGTTCCACTTGGAACCAGTGCGCCCGGGCTTGCACTGATGGCAGTGGTAGGTTCGGGAGCAGAGGAAGGGGGGAGGGCAGTGGGAGGCTCGAGAGGTCTCCGACTAATAGTGTCCAAGACCGACCTCCAGTCATCCTCCTCGCTCTCGTTCCACACACCCCCACCGTCATCGTCGCTACTCAAGGTTAGGTCGATTGCAACAGGATCTCTGAGGGCCGCCCCACGCTGCTGTGCTTGCTTTTGCTGCTGCAAAACTTCTTGCTGTGTGTGATGCCCTTGCGGCACGTGCTGCTGCTCTTGACGCGGGAGCTGCCCGTTCTCTTTCCGAGCCACCTGCTTGCAAAGATCCGAGAGCGCCACATCGTCGTCATCAGCGACCTCAGGATCAACGACTTTCCCGTCACTTACTGCTTTTCCTTCTTCCTCCCCTGCGACATTGCCTTCCGCTTTCCTCTTCCGGCTGCTAGCTGCAGAGGAATTGAAGAGCTCCCACTCTCCCTGATGGTTGATCTCGATCGAGTCCAGATCCTCGTTCATCTCCTTCCGTGCTTCAATCTGAGCAAGGATATTCCGCATGAAGGCATCCACCCGCAAACCCTCCAAGGTAAGGACCATATTACATACCCCACAACGCCACCCAGCCGCTGCCCCCCGTTCGTTGTACCTAAGAAAGGTATCCAAGTCAAAGCACTGCAGATGGTGGCAGTCTGTCCCGCGGGCGGGAATTCTGATGGGAGTCATGCCCAATGGACAACGGAGAGAGAGGCGGGTGACCGTTGCCATGAGCTCCCCGTCCTCTGTGTCCGAGTCAACAGAGCATCCGCGGAAGGACTGACGGATGCGCTCCAAGCTTTCCTCCGCCGTCGGGGTATCCGGGGACTCCACCACCTTGCGGAGCAGACGCTGGACGCCCACCACCTTCACGATCTGCACCATTATCACAAAGCCCTTCCCCTCGTCGTTGTGCATGAGGCCGACGCGGTTTATACCCGTGCGTGCGAGCAAGAAGACGTCGACGGGCTCTGAGTGACCTTTCGACTTGCGTTGGGAACCGTAGAAGTAGGTCTGTCGCTGCTTGATCGGCACACACTCCGTGTTCACGCGTAACTGCGATTCCAGGGGCCAGCAGTGCGTGGGATAGAAGGGGAGCTTGCCCTCGTCGTGTGCCGGAGAGGGCCTGGCCGTCTCCAGGAGATTTAGAGGGAAACAGCGCACGAGCAGCTGCAGAGACCCTTCATTTCGAGAACCGCCCTGCCGGGAGGCCAGCATGTCTCGCTGCTGCTGGTGGCTCAATTTGAATTGAAAATTTGTCTCCATCCTTGCCCGACTCGTCACGCGTGATGGCGGCACCAAGGTCTCCACCACCTCCAGAAATGGGTTTTGCCTGCGGGACAGGCAGAGAAAGCAGGCGGCTGAGAACGTCTTGTTGCGCGCGCGCATGGAGGTACCGTAGCACTGGTCGTGGAAGGCGATGTGGCACTCTGCGCACTTCACTTCATCCCAGGGGGTCACGGCCTGCCCGCACACGCATTGCACAAACGTTCCAGCAAGCTTCCCAGCCGGCGCCGAGTGAGGCCCGCCAGGCCCCCCTTGCTGTCGCCCTAGCGCGGCCAAGGAGCCCGAAGCGGAGGCAGGAGCGCTCCCCGGCCATCCACTTGGATTTCCTCCATTGCCTGCTCCGACGTTCAGGCGAAACGTGAACGGGACCGGCGCCCTTTCCCCCAAATTTCCCTCCCCGCCCACAGGGGCGAACGGGGGCACGGCACCGGAAACCCCATTGCTACCGGCGGCTGCCGCGTCCTCCCCACCCGTGCTACTGAAGAGCTCCGGTAGACGAGAAAAACCCTGGTATGCTATCAGCTGCTGGCGTATCAGCTCAATGAGCTGATCCCTCTGAAATAGAGTTTTTGGATGGTTGAAGGCCTCAAACTGAGCTACGAGGCGTGAAACCAACTCAGACTTATTGCCCGACCGAGGTAAGTGCAAGCGCATCACCATGTGCTTGATTTCGGGAATCCGTAATCGACTTAACTCCGCAGAAAGGAAAAGTTTGAAGTTTTCCAGGTCCTCCGGGCTGCATAATTTGTTACTCTCCATGGTGTGTGAAGGCTTCGTTGTAGAGCGCCTTGGCCAAGCGCTGCTTTTTACGACGGAACCTGCGGCCTCTCCGTCCCGAGTTCAATATAAATGTACAACTGCCCAGATGATAATTTCAATATTGGGAGAGGCTGAGAAAATTGTGGCTTGTGCGCTCCCCTCTCGAGAGGCGGCACCAAGGGCCTATGACCTCCGTGGCGACGCCCGCGCCGATTCGTCCATGGACCGCCGGTTTAATGAAGCCGTGCAAAATGCTGTGAACACAAAAAAATGATGCTACAGTGAGTGCTTTCACTTTCAGGAATCGCATCATATTCAGAAATGTGATAAGGCGGTGGGTGGCCAGCGAGCGTGAAAGAGGGCCTGGAGCGTGTTCGCTCCAGACACCCGGAGAGGGTGGGGAGGTTTTTTGAGTGATGTAGATTGCGTTTAATACTTCGAGAAATACAACAAAAAGAGATGAGGGAAACGTGATGTTCAGTCTATTGGTTCTTTTTCCCTAAAATTACGTCCCACGACGTAATCCATCGCGTCCTATCCCTCCGCCGGCGCGCCCCTCTCCTCGAGATGTTCGCCCTCTGCACGTGTTTCATCGCGTGAACTGTCGCGAGTCCCCCGCTTCGCGCCTTCCGTAAGGATTGTTGGCGGAAAACTTGTGCCCGGTACTCCCAAATCGCTTGTCCTTATGTGTGTTTTTCAATCGGCCTTTTGGACCTTTGCTGCTTAGATTTATGTCGACGCGGGGGGGCACCGAGAACCCGAAAGCGCGGGCCACAGCTTGCAAATCGAGCTCGTGTACGTTAAATATATCCTTGTGCGAATGCGACGCGTAGGCTAGGAGGTATGATCGATAGGCATCCCGGGCCGACTTGTTCAGGTAATAGTTCTTCTCGACCAGCTTGGTCAACTGGGCTTGGACGTTCGCCACCTTCTTTTCCGGAAACTCGTACTCGTTCAGGGCAACCTTGGCCGCGCGCAAGTACTTCAGAAAGCCCACTTCCTCTGCTGTCAAGAACAGCAAAGCACGGCCTTTCCCCGCGGCCCCGCGCGCCGTCCTGCCCACACGGTGGATGTACTCACGCGGGTCGTCTGGAGGGTCATACTGGATGATCCAGTCCACGGCCGGTATGTCCAAGCCTCGGGCCGCAACGTCCGTACAGAGCAAGATACCTTTGTCCTGTCGGCAGAACTGGAAAAACGTGGTTGTTCGACGCTGTTGTTTCTGCCGGCCGTGGATGTCCATGACGGGGAGGTCGATGTAGTTGAGCAGCTCCGCATGGAACTTGACCGAGTTGCAGGATGAGAAGAAGACCATGATCTTCCTCTGCTTGTTCCGCTTCAAAAAGGTGAAGAGAAGGAGGAAGCGCTTGTCGGATGGACAAACCACGTAGCCCTGCTCCAGGCCCCCCACGGTGGCGACGGCTGCCTCCTCGTGCGCGCCCACAAAGACGGGCCGACCTTGCATGGAGAGCCGCGTCAAGTCCTCTACTTTCTTGGTCTGCGTGGCGCTAAAAAGCATCGTCTGCCTGTGCTTGGGCAGGCTCTTGATGATTTGGTGCATGTCCTCCTCGAAGCCCTGCTCGAGGATGCGGTCCGCTTCGTCGATGACCAAGAGCTGCAGGTTCCGGGTCAAGAACCCCTTCGTGTTCTGCAGGTGGTCCAGGAGCCGGCCCGGCGTTGCCACCAGGATACTCACTCCCTTCACCAGCCGCTCCGCCTCGGCGCGTCGGTTGGCGCCGCCCATGATGAGGCCGTGGGTGAGGGGATGCCGGCCCTCATCGCACAGGTCGCGGAGCACGCCGTAGATCTGCATGGAGAGCTCCCGCGTCGGGGAGATGATTATCGCACCCGTCCCGTTCCGAGCCGCCCATTTCATCTTGGAAAGGAGCTCGACGACCGGGACGAGGAAGGCGAGCGTCTTACCCGACCCGGTCTTCGCCGCGGCCACCACATCCTTGCCAGCCAAGAGGGGGGGGATCGCCAGGGACTGGATGTGCGTCATCTTCACGAACCGGAGCCTCTTGAGGGCGCATTTGGTCGCGTCCGATATTGGCAGGTCCTCAAAGGGCTGGTTGGCAAAGAACACGGCCCCGCTTTTTCCCGCCCCGCCCCCACTGCCCTTCCCTTCCCCAGAGCCCGCTTCCGGACGCGGCGTTTCGGGCAATGCCGTTCCACTTTTTTCGTCCACGCCCTTCCTCACCTTCTTGGCCTCGGAGGATGAGGGTAGATGCTTGCGTTTGGTATTTACACGGGAGCGCTGCTCATCATAACCATTATCTTCAGCCTCCCCTGCCTCTCTTCCTTCTTGATCGACTTCGACTTCCTCCTCCTCCTCCTC
>NW_005803126.1:10850-11965 GCF_000240725.1 Microchloropsis gaditana
GCACCGCGCCTGGCTGCCGGCGTGTGTTCAAACCCGGGTGCGTGGACCGGCTCTGCCACTATTGTTGTCGCAAGAGGCGGAGGGAGGCATTTGGGGCGGCCGAAGGAGCTGCAAAGTCTGAGGTCCTCCGGGGAGGGAAGGAGGCTGAAGGCAACCATCGATTGGGGAGAGGAAACAGAGCTCAGCGGCAGCCTTTAGAGCAGGGTCAACGGTGTCGTGTGCACGAGCCAGGCAAGCGCTCTCCGTTGCCGTCGGGCGAGACGCTGGGACGCGCCGCCTCTCCCTCGTATCTTCCGCAAGAGCCTCCTCTCGTCTCTCCTTCGCCGCTGAGTACACCGTTGTATCGCAGTCGAGCCCGCGCATTGCTGGTAGGTGTAGGAGCGGACGAGCAGCTGGCGGGGTACGGCAGACATCGTGCGACCTTTCAGAAAGGCGGAGAGGCCGCTTTGGCGGCGGAGCTCGCCATGGATCTTGGCCGGCTCTGGACCAGGTGGGTATCAAAATATATCCATGTATGTTAAAGTATTTATAAACGATCGTCCGTTGTATGATGACTGACAGCACGCGTGTACTGTTCGGGTGAGGCTCTTTGCGGGGCCTCTCCGTGCGCCACGTCGGGTCCCAGGCGTTGCCGATCCCCTAGCGCCCTTCTCAAAACGAGTCGAGGCCACTTTTCGAAGAAAGGTGTGGTGCGGATAGGGAAAAGGTGTCAAGGGACCCGTACAGCGATCATATCTATGGGGCCCGTTTTTTAAACCACCTCTTCTGACCTGCGTGCTCTTGGGCGGCGGGATCGTCGTAGAGGAGGTGACCTGTCGACCGGCACATTCCCCGTCTTCTTGTTTTTCCACCGCATGATCTCTGACTGCCGGGCCAATTTGAGGCATGATACTGCACTGCGCTATCTCCCACTCGACATTTTGTAGAAGTCGGCACTTCGCCAACGGGATGAGGGTCTGTGATGGAGACTAATTTACAAGGTGCTTTTTGTCCTGCCTTGCATATCAAACAGAAACCTGGGCCGCGACGACCGGGTGATTGCTTCGCATGGGCGCGAGGCGCGATTTCCGTACCTGGACGAGGACGTGATGGCTTTCCTGTCTTCCCTCCCACCC
>NW_005803125.1:0-11950 GCF_000240725.1 Microchloropsis gaditana
CCAGGTGTGAGTGCAGAGGAGATGGGGCGGGAGGAAGGGCGCCAGGGCGAGGACGGGGCTATGGCCGTGAGTGCTTCCCATACCAGCGTAGGGGCAGGGCGGGGAGTTGGGGGCCCGGCTGCCGCGCAGGATTTGGAAACGTCCTCCTGCCCCTCCATTGCCCACAGCGAGAGCAGCGACAGGAGCCGCGGCGAGCACAGAGCAGTCCCCCGCTGCCGGCGGGGCTACATGGGCCATCTGTTCATCATGGCACAGGCCATCATGGAGGCTGCTCGGCTCCCCCTTGTGGAGGGGGCGGAGGGGGAGGGGCTGCTTGAGGTTCCCTTTGTCGCGGGAGGACTGCAATCAGCCACGGAAGGGCATGAGCCTCAGCCTTCGTCGCCCTCGGATCCGACCTTGGGCCCTCTCCCGTCCTCTCTTGGGCCGCAGTCCCGAGCCCAGGCATCGGGCGGCCTCGAACCGGGAGCTTCCCTGTCTTCGTTCGCGCAATTTATGGGCAGGGAGGTTGACGCAGCCCTACGTCAGCGGTGGACGGAGTTCTCGGAGGGGCGCTTGGCGGAGGTGACGGCGAGGCAGGGTCATCCCCTCGGGGGCTTCCCCATCCCTTCCAGAGCGGACGAGAACACGCTGTCCACCAAATTCGACGACGGCCCCGGCCCTGACTTTGACAGCGAGTCCGAGCATTTGGCACAGAGGCTGTCGGGGGTGGATGTTGGGGAGGGAGGCGGTGTGGGGGAGGAGCTGAGCGGGGGGCAAGGGGATGGGAGCGGTATGGGCTGGTCAGGAAGTGTCTTACCCCCAGTAGAGGGGGGACCCGACGAGGACGCCCGACTGCTGATGCAGCAATTACAGCGCCAGCAGGAAGAGCAAGACGAGGAGCTGCAAGCCTCGCACGGCTTGGCGCTCCGATCGGGCTCAGGCCTGGGGGATAGCGCTTTTGAGACCAAGGGCGGATCGTCCGCGCAGGGGCCGGACGGATTTGGAGGGGGGAGCGGCGGCAGCAAAATCGAGGGCAATGGGCAAGGGAGTGGAGGTGTCTTTGGACAGGACAGTATACCGGGGCTGGTGGCGGGGGGATGGGCCGCGAAGGCATTCGCGGAGGGGGTGCCTTCGGGGGGAACCTTCGGAGAGGGGTGGGCGGATTTTTCGAACGTCTCGTTCCCTCCATTGGACAGCCTGCACAGGCCTGTGGATACGGGGCATGCTCCCGCTAGCAGTGGTGGCGGTACGACTGGGACCTCGTCGTTTGCAAGCGTCTTAGCCGGGCGTGGCTTCGGGTCCATGTTGGGAGCCGGTGGAGGAGGGGAGGGGGAGGGGGCGACCGGCTGGGGTCCAGACAAGGAGGAAGGTGTCCGCGGGAGCGAAGAAGAGGAGGAGGATTTTTTCTCCTCGTCGACCACAGTGCATCTAACGCGCAGTATGGGGGGGGAGATGGGCTCGGTGACGACCGCAGGGAGTATAGGGGGGGCGGAGGAAGAGATGTCGGCGGACGGGGATGGGGGGGGAAGGGAGGAGAGAGTCGAGGTCGCAACATCGGATGCGAGGAGCAAGGTGGCGCTACCCTTGGGAGGCATTGTACAGCAAGAAGAAGACGAGAAGGAGTGAGTGTAATACGACGGAGAAAAGAAGATAGCATAGGGGGGTTGCCTGGTGAAGACGCTGTCACTCTTATGTCCGAGGAGAAACTTTCTTTTCCCGGCAAATGTTTTCACGCTAGGAGATGGACTGGAACGACAGGCAATAATGCGGCCTGGGTCAAAGTAAGTATCATTGGATGATGGTGTCTCTCCAGCGCACGACAAGGTGTTTGTCTAATGATCAGCGGCTAGTGTGATTATGTATATTCTTTTTTGAAGCATATACAAAGGAAAGGGGGAACCGCCAGCCAGGGTCTGGGTTATAAACTCAAATAAGGACACGATGCTTCCGGTCAAAGAAAGTAGAAGCATACCATTAAACTAACTATCATGACACCACTGTATTTAATTACTGTTGTTGAATATTGTAGTTTGCCACTGTACTTACACACTGTAGTTAACCTCCTGACCCCCCGGGCAGGAAAGTCATGGTTGGCGAGGGTGGTTGCAACCTTCGTGCAAAATCCTCTTCGCAAACGTATGCCACAACCATACGCAACTTTTTGTCCTCGAAATAGAACACATTTACGAATCACCCGCAATAAATATGCAAGCAGAAACAGCACAGGTATCACATCATGCTTCGCACGTCGACCTTGGCCTTGTTGCGCCGTGCCGCATCGGCCACTCCGCAACAGCAACATCACATGGCAACTAGCCTTGTGTTCCGCGCTGGGACAAATGCTACTATGGGCTTCGTCCGCCATCCTCAGGCTATGTCACCCATATTGATAGTAAAGAGTCGCAGGTTTGGTACGCATGGAGACGGTGACGTGATGCCGAGCGCCATGAAAGGAGGTTCGGGGGGAGGACATGGGACGAGCGCTGCCTTGGAAGATTTGCTAGCTCGTGAACTGCAGGAAGAAAAAGACCTCATGGAGAGCGAAGAACGGGCACCGGAACTGGAGGACGTGTCCGAAAAGATTCATAAGCGCTTTCACATCAAAGAGTCTCCAGGCAGCAGGTGCGTTCACATTTGGAATCTTGAGATATACTGGGGATTCTCAATTGGAATAGAAAGGAGTGTAGGAAATTTTATTCACTCTCTCGTCTAATATTTTTCCATGAAGTATTATCAAAATGCATACAAAGCACAATACGGAAAAAATCATGGTGCAGTACGATGTGCAAGACACGACGGAGGATGAACTCGACCCTCAAGAGCTCGAGGACGAGAAGGCGGAGGATTACACTGTGGGAATCCGGGGGGTGGTGACAATTGCGAAAGCCCACCACAAGTTGATGTTCTCTGTAGTGTTCACCAACACGGTGTGGGTGGAGAAGGTCGCGCTTGACTCGGACGGCCGGGAGTGGAACGACGAGACCTTGTACTGGTCGGATTTCTCCGAGTACCCGGAGGATGTCCAGGAGGCCTTCACGCGGCATCTGGCGGCGCGGAATATTGACGACGAGCTGGCTGTTTTCGTCTCCTACTTCGCTTTCGAGAAGGAGAAGGAGCATTACCTGACGTTCCTCGAGCGGGCCACAGAGTTTGTCGGAGCCAAGTGATGGACCTCGCCATATCTGTCTTCCTCTTAGCGCGTGCCTGGTTATCTCACTGGGCCCTTCGAAATAGTTGTTTGTTTTGCTTACGGACAATAAGTTTGGAGCAGCCCGGTGGTAGAGCGCGAGTCTTAAGGAAAAGAAACACGGATGCCAGTTACATACCATCTTGCAACGACTCTTTATCAAATCTAACTTCTTTTGCTTTGAAATCAATTCCGTACAAAAAATGCAAAAAGGCCAAATTTCACAAAGCCAATTTCGCGATCCTAAACTTGGAGGATAAAGCGTCGGTCTCTCCCGTCGCGCTCTTAAGGTGCTTTTTGACTTTTTTTTTACATAGCCCTCCACTCCCATCATCTCCACCATCATCGCTCGGCGCGCCTGCAACTCAATACCCGTCCTCTCCACACTTGGATAATTCCTCTTCTCCTTCCCATCTCAGAACCCACAAATGTGCAGGCACTCCAAGAATCTATCGGTCGAGACGGTCTCCTCTCCTTGCCTCGCCATCTCCGTCACCATCAAGAGCTGCTTGATCCCTATTGGCTGGCTGATCGCTGACGTGATATCATCCATCTCCTTCTGCGACAGGGAGGTGACCACCTCCCGTAGGACCGTCTTGATCTCCTCCGGGCCCGTCAGCTGGGGCACGGTCAGCATCACGTTGAAGCCCTGGACGAGCTGCAGGTCCTCGAGATGGGCCGCCACCGAGGTCGTGCCGATCACGAGCAAGCGCTTGTCCGGGGAGGTGGGCGGCTTCTTCAGAAGCACCAGCAAGGTCTGCACCACCGTGTTAGAGAACCGTGGGCCGATGGGGGAGTAGTCGATGAGCCGCTCCAGATCGTCGAGGACGATCACGGAGAGGGGCGAGCGGGAGCTGTCCTGGAAAGCCTTCAGGATGGCCGAGCACTTGGCGGTCTCCGAGAAGCCGACCATGGCATCCGCCGATACGACCCTCACGAAGGGAAACTCGCTCTGCACGCCCAAAGAGGCGGCAATCGCCGTCTTCCCCGTGCTGGGAGCGCCCTCAAGCAAGACAGACAGGAGGGGCGTCCGGTCCGAGACCCGGACTTGCTGGACGAAGCGGCGCAGGGTCATCATGATCGCGTCGAAAGAGGAGCCGTACGGGACGATGCCATTCCGAAACAAAACCTCAAGCTCCTCCGAGTTGGCCCCTAAACGGGGAGGGACCTCCAAGAGGGCCCGCTGAAAGTCCGCCCACTCCACTATCAGCTCCTCCTCCTTAAGCTGAGACAGGTCCTTCACGTTCACGTTGCGCTGGAAGGCGAATGAGGCCGCCGACTTGACTAAGCCTTCAATTTCGGCGCCGGAGTAGTTCTTGGTGGCGCGTGCGAGCTCCGCAAGTTTTCCCACGGCCTCGGGCGCGATGCGTTTATGCTCCCGCATGCTTTTTGTGTGGATAGATATGATCTGCAGGCGGCCCTCCTCGTCAGGAAGCCCGATCTCCACGTGCACCTCCAGCCGACCGGGACGCAAAACTGCCTCGTCGATCATGTCCTTTCTGTTCGTCATCCCTATGACCAGGATGTTGTTCAGAGAATTCACGCCGTCGATCTTAGAGAGCAACTGGTTCACAATCGAGTCCGAAACGCCAGTGCTGTCGCGGCTGGAGCCACGAGACTTGCAAATGGCGTCAATCTCATCGAAAATAATCACGTGCAAGCCACTACCGTCCCCCATTTCCTGCTGCTCCTTCTCCGCGTCCTTGAAAAGCTCCCGGATCCGCTCCTCCGACCCGCCCACGTATTTGTCAAGGACCTCGGGCCCATTCACGATCTTGGGCTCGCGCGCATTCAGAATCTTTCCGATGGTACGCGCGATGAGGGTCTTGCCGCAGCCTGGTGGGCCCCAAAGCAACATGCCCCGCACGTGGTTGATCCCGAGTTGCTTGACGATGTGCCCGGGAAAGACGCGCGACGCGAAGGCCCGACGAAAAATTTGATTGAACTCGTTCCCAAGACCTCCGATACCTAGCTTCCCAAAATCAAAATCTGGGTTGATGATGTTGTCGCGGGGGGCGCCCGAATTGGCGCCGGACAGGGCCACCATGGCGCCTTTCTCCTTCGTGAAGACGACATCCGTGGGCTGCAAGAGCTGCCCAGCGTTGGGGCAGTTTCCACCCGGTATCAGATTTTGAAAGCTCTCTATGATCAATTCCAGCTTCGTGCCACGAAAATCCCATGCCACGGGCTGCTGCGTCTGTAAGACCTGCGAAAGAAAGGCGGCCTTGAAGGCCCCGGCCATTTCCTCCGTGGCTAGCAGCAAGGGCGACTTGACTTTACCTTTTGCCAAGAGGTCCACACGGACTATTACAGAGGTAAGTGCTAGACCAGCATTACTCTCGAAAATGTCCACTTTGACGCGCTGGGTCAGCGTAAAAACACCGAAACGTCGTTGCAACGAGTTCAGGCCTATGTTCCCAGTCTCGATGCCCTTATTTGGACTGACCGCAAAAACCAGTCCATTTACTGTTATGAGCAGCGCGTCGTCCTCAATCTTGCTGGCCTCAGGGTTGCCTACGCGAGAAAGAAGGAACTCCCAATCGGGGTGGCTTACATATACCCTACATGGGAGAGGAGCAGAGAAGTAGAATGAGGATGGGCTTCCTTGCATGTCTGCAGAATTATTAAGGGACTCACCGATTCGTGTACGCCAAACTGTTGCTAGGCTGTTGGCCCACAGCGAGATCCATCGTGTTTCTGTCGTTGTGAGCCCCTTTTTGTGAAACTCTGTGACCTGAAGGGAGTTGAGCGCAAGTGGAGGGGGCCGCCGCGGCGGGGGTAGCGTCATCGAGGGGCACCGAAATGGGCATGCCTGCAAAACGTGAATTTAGACATCACCACTCTCCCCGCCCTTATTAGGTCGCTGCCAAGTGGGAGTCGATTGCAAAGCTTACACCTGTCTCAAATTGAGCTCTTTTTTTTTTGCAATCAACGGCCCCCTCTGGAGGTGACATAGAGATGGGGCAGTCGAAAGACCATGACATGTTGCCGGCCCATTAGCGTAACGCTGATCGAGTCCCAAATTAATACATTTAAATGGGACCTGCGAGTTAAGACTCATGCTATATCTTTTTCAAACCGTACATGGACAATTGAAGAAGATCGAGAGGCTAAACAGGAGACATTTACATGTGAGCGGCTGATGAAAATCGTGCAGGCCTCCGTGACTATGTACACGAATTCAACTGAATTTGGTGGGATCTGTTCTCAAACTTTCTCATTTTTATGCAGCACAAGCACGACAGGAACACTTCGGTAAGAGAGAACCCTAATTCACAAAAGAGGTCATCTTAAACCTCTTTTTCGCCATCTTTGGCGGGGCAGGCCAGCCAAATACGATGCATTCCATCTTTGGGGGCATGAAGCGGGCGGACACCTGCAAGTATGTGGCGCTTTTGGTCTTAGTTCTCCAGAACTCTGCGGTAGTTCTGACTGTGCGCTACTCACGGATGAGGAAGGATGTAATGTACATTTCTAGCACGGCCGTGGTCATGTCAGAGATTGTGAAGCTCGTCGTAGCTTCGTTCCTGGTCGGCATGGAGGAAGGGGGCTTGTGTGGGCTGGGCAGTAAACTCTACCATGACATAGTGCTGAAACCTGCCGATTTTGCGAAACTTCTGGTCCCTGCATTCCTTTTCACGATTCAAAACAATTTGTTATTCGTCGCGCTTTCAAACTTGGATGCCGCTAGCTTTCAAGTACTCTACCAGCTCAAAATATTGACCACGGCTGTCTTCTCCGTTGTCCTCCTTAACCGGCAACTAACCTGCAGACAATGGCTGTCTCTATTGGTCTTAATAGTCGGGGTCTCTCTCGTTCAAACGTCGGGTTTGAAAGACGGAAGCACGTCGAGTACGGCTGGCAGAAACGGCAGCACGTCACTTGGATTCGTCTGCGTATTACTGGCTAGCTGCTCGAGCGGGTTCGCGGGAACCTATTTTGAGAAGGTACTGAAGGACTCCGAGATCTCCGTGTGGGTGCGAAACGTGGAGCTGGCCCTGATCGGTATCCCTGTGGGCGTCTTTGGCGTTTGGTACACAGATGGGGCCGCCGTGCGCGAGGCCGGCTTTTTCTCTGGCTACAGCCCGCTCGTCTGGTCCGTGGTCGGGCTCCAGGCCGTGGGCGGTATTGCCATTGCTTTGGTGGTCAAGTACGCGGACTCAGTCCTCAAGAACTTCTCTACGTCCGTTTCCATTGTTGTCTCCTGCCTGGTGTCCTACGTGGTCTTCGGGGAGACCGACCTCTCCCCTCAATTTCTGGCTGGTGTCAGCTTGGTCATGTACTCCACCTTTTTGTACGGCACAAGCTCTTCTGGGATGTGCTGCCTCTCCGAGGGTGGTTCTTTTACCCCAAATAAGGGCGTGGCTAGGAAGGAAAGCAATAAGGTCTGGTCTGTGGCCTGCTGCGCCAAGCAAGCTGCGAGTACACGTGATGACCCTCTCGCAAGCGTCCCGTTCCTGGAATCTGCGGACAAGGAAAACCGTCAGAGGAAGGATTGCGAGTCTCATGGCAATAAATCTAATAGGGTCAGTGCATCCGTCGCATGATGAGAGTGCCGTAGAAATGCTGAGAGGAAAGGCGCGTTATCGTACCCACTATCCGTCTCCTAACCTCTCAAGGGGGCTACGATAGTTTTGACGCGAGACAGCCAGTGATGAACGGAACAGTCGCTAATGTAATGGTATCAACAGTTGCTCGTGGTATCTTGGGAACGATTTATGAGCTTTTCTTCATGTGTTAGGAGGCGATACAATTACTTTATAAGCTTTTGATATCATTGATTCGCCTCCAGAGCATCCAGTCACTTTTATTTGCTCTTTCCAAAAACGATGGGATGCTATGAAGTCAAATTCAGGCCTCGTTGCGAGCGTGTTTCCCGCGCATGATGACCGCAGATACTGGCTCAGACATTCGCCCTGCTTGATGCCTGCGCTCGGCTTTTCCCTCTACTTGGCGCCCCATTACTTTGCATTCCAGACCCTCGATTCGCTGAGCGATGCCTGTTTCCCTTGGACTTCCGCGCAGTTTCGCCTTTTCGAGGCGCGGCCCTGTCCGGTCCCATGTTAGCCTCCTTCGTCTCCTCCCCACGCACCCGCTTTCGTTTCTTTTTATTCTTGCCAAGACTTGTCCCGCTTGAAGCCCTCCCCTCGTCCACGGCCTCGCCAGCAGCGTAGGCTGCCAAGCACGTTATGCGTACTCCGGCACCCAAAGCGGCGCCGGGTCCCACCTCCACCTGTGTGCCCGCGGGCCCGACCCGCCAGACCAGGATCTTCCCATCCGATGACGCCGTCACCAGCTCTCGGCTTTGTTGCCAGAAGGGCAAGGCCCTGTTCCCCCAGACCACAGCCTCCTTGATGCGTCCGCAGTGCGGGCCCGTCTCCGTGCAGGAAAGGACGGACCCCGTGTCTCCATCCACGACGCGCAGCATGCCGTCGTCGCAGGCCGTGACCACATGGTGCATCGGTGCCTGCTGCTCTATCGCCGCAGAAATCTCTAAGCTTTTAGCTTCATCAGCACACGGGGCGGCGGCAGCGGCAGGGAGGAAGGCGATGGCTGTGACACGCGCGGGGTGGGTGGCGATGGCCGTGGGCTTGTTATCCGACGCTCTTCGTACCTCCAGGCGACGATCTCCCACTTGAAGCGCATAGACGCTCCCATCGCCAGACCATTTGACGGTCTCGACCACCGCTTCGAGCTTGGTGATGTAGGCGCAACGGCCACGAACCAGATCCCAGAGACGCAGACTCCTATCGCGCCCTGAGGACAAGGCGAGCTTCCCAGACGGGTGTATAGCGACGGCAGTGATAGCTCCCTTGTGTCCACCCAAAATATGAAGAAGGCTCCAATCGTACACGCGCCATATGCAGACCGCACCATCCTCACTACCGCTCAGCAAGTGGGATGAGCCCACAAAGCCCAGGGCGGTTATGGTACCCTTATGGTGTAGAAGCTCGCCGACTTCCGCGCGTTTTCGTAGGTCATACATGCGGATATGCTCGTCAACACCACCTGACACTAAAAGAGACCCAGCTTTGACCCCCCCTTGTGGTATAGCCAGCGATCGGACGCTTCCTTGATGCGGGGTGTAGGCAAAAATCTGCGAGAAGGGAACGTGGACATAAGCCCCGATCAATCGCTTTCTTACTGCCATATCTTCACAAGGATACAAAAAAGAATCTTTCCGCCAATCCTGTATCAAGAATCGAATCATGCGTTTTGTTGGTAAAGCTCGGTTGACGTACGTACCATCTTCAGGCCTGTTGTCTGATTTTGCCCTTCCCGCTGCAATTCCCAGCCTGCTATGCCGCCGTCATACGTGCCTGCGACACAAATATACCTAGATGTGGGAAAAATTGGTAGTAGCGAAGACCCAATAGCCGCTGCGGCGGGAAACAGAGGCGGAACAGGCATGGTAATCTGTACGACGAACTGTGGGAACACCCGAGAGGGGGGAGGTTAATGGTGAAATCTTGTGTGCACCGTTGTGACGACCCCTGAAAGAATATTCACAGAGTCCTTCAGACATGCTCGAAGACATAAGAGACATGCGGCAGGCCGGGTCACCCCGCCTGTCCCTAGTGCCAGAAAGGCCGCAGTGTTGGCAGGGGCACGGGGGGGCCATGTCGGCGGGGGCGGGAGACCTCATCCTGCGGCCCTCCGAGCCTGCCAGCCAGCCACCCAGCCACCCTTCTTTCCTCCCGCCCTGCCCCGTGCCTCTGTGGCCTCATGGACGCGTCATTCTCCCTTAGCATGCTCTGTAATATGTTTCTTTCGAATTCTGTGTGACTCTATCTTTCGTTGACACACGAATGGCGATGAAGATGCTCTCCTTGTGGGGCGCTACCGCTTTCGACGAGACGAGCGGTACCGTCATGCCCGTCTTGTTCAGTAATCCAGAATTATACTTTCGAGGAAATTCCAGCGGCATGATTGGAGTGGTATAGAAGTCTAAAAGAGGTGCACGACAGCCTAACCCCCCACGCCGGAGTGCGTTGATACCCATTGCTCTGTTTTCTCCATCTCATCTCCTCCCCTTCCTCCTCCATCAGGCATCCACCATGGTTGCGGAGAAAGTTTCCAAGCGCGGTGGTTACCGTGAAGCCGATCAACATGAAAAGGCTTATCAAGTGCAGAAAGGTGTATTTATGTTTGGAAAGTCCTCATCCCGCAAGGAGGGGTCCAAGCGCTCAAAGCATGTACGTGTGGAGATAGTAGGCTGGGAAGGATGCAGTTTTGGGGAGGGGCGTTTTCAATATACTCCAGTCAAACATGAGACAACTATGAAGTATCTGTCGGAGACGACATGTGTTTATCACGATTTTCAGACGTCTTAACGAGCACACTGTCGCATCCTCCCATGCTCCTCAGGGTGCGCGATGGACCAGGGAGGTGGGCCTGGGCTTCAAGACCCCGAAGGAGGCGAAGGCCGGGACCTACGTCGACAAGAAGTGCCCCTTTACGGGATCCGTCTCCATTCGTGGCCGTATTCTCAAGGGCATCGTCCTTTCCACGAAAATGAACCGCACCATCATCATCCGACGGGACTACTTGCACTGGGTCTCCAAGTACAGCCGTTTCGAGAAGCGCCACAAGAACTTGGCAGCGCACTGTTCGCCCGCCTTCCCGCAGGTGAAGGAGGGCGACATTGTGACGGTCGGCCAGTGCCGCCCTCTGAGCAAGACAGTCCGTTTCAATGTACTTCAGCATGAACCCTCCATCAATCAGGCGTTAAGCATCAAGAAGCAGTTCCGCGTCTTTTGAGCAGGCCAGAGCTACGGGCGATGGAGGCGTGTCCATGCTCTGCATTGAGAGTGGGAATGGGTTACCGACACCGGAAGGAGGAGGGGAAATTCAGGGTGAAAGTTGTTCAATAATGCGCCACCTCGATCATGCAAGGGCTCCTGAGCGCGTCGGGCAGCACTGTGGTAGCTGAAAGAAGAAAAAGAATGCCCCACGGGTTCTGTCTCCCTGCAATTTCGCTTTCCCTCCAGCATGGGGTCAATCACGAGATGTTGAATTTGATAAATTTTGTTCTTTCGCCCTCGAGGGCGTGATCGCACCCTGAAACACACAGCTACAGAGCCCTCATCGCCTTGAAATCGGTCCACCTTAAAAATATACGTGGCGCGACCTCTGGCTAGACTGGAAGGGCGTGCACCTACTTCCCTTACTCCTTCGCGCGCCCTCTTACTGACTTTCTTCGGAACCATCAGTTTCGGCCCCCACTGGTCCGCTCCCCCCCACGGCAGCGCTAGCAAAATCTGTACCTCGCCCGGACTCACGCCACAGCCAGGGGGCCCTCATGAACCGCGTGTCCAAGCTCACACACTTTCCTACTCTCCCCCATCCTCTCTACTTCGCGCTCCAGCATTTGAATCGCCGCCCGCACCGTCTTCACCGGCGCGGTCGTGAAAATGGTGGCCGGGTAGCACGACGAACCCCAGCGGGGGTGGAGGAGGATCTTGCAGCAGCCTGCGTTTTGTGTCTTGTAGCGCAGCAGGTGCTCGAAGCCGGCGACTTCGCTGTAGGGGCGCGTGCAGTGCGGGGTTAGCATGGGCAGGCCCGAGCAGGGATCGATGAAGTCGGCCCAGAAGCCTTGGCCTCGCAGGCCCTGGCAGAGGGGCCGCGCGAAGGCCACGAAGCGCTCCAGGCACCGGTCCTTCTCCTCCTCTACCTCCGGTCCGAAGCGGACAGTGTCCAGCCGAGATTTCTGCATGGTGGGCATTATGAGCAGGGGCCCGTCTTCTCCCCCCCCCCCCTCGGGCAGCACGTCACTTGGATTCG
>NW_005803124.1:0-11909 GCF_000240725.1 Microchloropsis gaditana
CTAACCCTAACCCTAACCCTAACCCTAACCCTAACCCTAACCCTAACCCTAAACCCGAACCCTAACCCAAACCCGAACCCTAACCCTAGCCCTAACCCTAACCCTAACCCTATCTATATCGATATCAAAAGTCGACGTCACGCAGCTGGCTCTAATGTTTATCGAGAGGGGAGAGGTCATGTCTTTGAGGGGAAATTCAAAGAATACGAACGAGTTTGACGCCGTTTGGGGTTCAGGGGACATTCAAAGAATACGAACGAGTTTGACGCCGTTTGGGGGTTGGGTCTAATATGACACACCTCACACGTGTTACTCACCCTAACCCTAACACATTGGGGGCATGAGATATAGCGAGTGGACAGTCTGACAGGTACATGTTTATCTAGAGGGGAGAGGTCATGTGTTTGAGGGGACATTCAAAGAATACGAACGAGTTTGACGCCGTTTAGGGGTTGGGTCTAATATGACAATAGTTAGATGACCTCATACGTGTTATTAATCGATATTCAAGGACGCTTTGTGACCTCACACGTTTTATTAGTAGATAATCAAGGATGCTTTGGGGTGGTCTTGATTCTGAGACTACTCTCCGGACGCTGAGTCTCTACCTCCCTGTTCCGCCAAGGAATTAGATTAGCTCTGCTTTAATAATCATAGAACGCTTAGGAGTATCTCAATCAGGAGTCAGAGATACTTTCCACTGATACTTGGTACTGGTGAGGAGATGACTGTTACTAGCGTCAAGACGTGAGCTCTCGATGAAGATTAGATACCCATCTTTATGACAATTCCTGGACTAGTGTCGGTCCTGTGTATAGCACATATGCAAGCTCATTAGCACTCAGCCATCATAAAATGCTATGATACTGAGGATATCTTTTAATTTGATGCCTACCCGAAAAATCCATTGTTCGCGTCTTGAACGGCTGTCCTTAGGCTATTCTCACCCGTGTTGAGAGACATGCTATCTACTCGTTGGAAGTCTGTCAGGTTCACCTTTACGACTATGGCTGGACTAGTGCCAGTCCTGCGGGTATTGTATAGGCAAGCATATCAGCTGCTGATAGAGCATGATACAGAGCTTTGAGCTTCCCTGGAGACGTCGCTTACCCGAAATATGCATAGTCGCCCTTAAGAACCGCTGAGTATAGTCGATCTTCACCGGAAGGGAGAGTGATGCCGTCCACTCGAGTAAAGTCCGTCAGATTGACCTTGACAACTCTGCCTGGAGATCTGTCACAACTGCGTGTAGTTTATAGTCCGACTTATGAGTGACTTTGATAGCATGGAGAGAGCTACGGCCCTACCCACTCTTTTGGAGCCATTTTTTACCCGTAATATGCGTAGTCCCCGCTCACAACTACCGAGTATGGATCATTTTCACCCGAGTCGAAATCTAAGGAGTCCAGACGAGTAAAGTCCGTCAAGTTCACCCTCACTATCCTGCCTGGACCAATACGCAACCTGTATACGGGGGAATAGCAAGCTCGTCAGGAGCTTAGAGAGCATAAGCTGCTACGGCTCGAAGCATTTCTTCTGAGCCCGTACTTACCCAAAATATGCAAGGTTTCCCCTTGTAAACGAGGGGTATATGGCATTGTCACCCGCGTTGAAAGTCAGACTGTCTACGCGAGTGAAGTCGGTCAGATTCACCTTTACGACTATGCCTGGCGAAGTGGCAGTACTATGTGTAGGATATCGCGAAGTTTATCGGGACCTGGTGAATATCGCGTGCTATGTCACGGTGGACTTCTCATAAGCCTTTACCCGAAATACGCGTAGTCCCCGCTCTCTGTCGCACCCCAGAGGAAATTTTCACCCGTGTTGAAAGATAAGCTGTCCACCCGACTGAAGTCAGTCAGATTCACCTTTACAACTACGCCTGGACCAGTATCAGTCCTGTGTATAGCGTAAAGCCAAGCTTCTAAGAAATTTTAAAAGTATGATGTGCTACTGCGTGCTACCGCACTGAGCACGTCCTCTGAGCCGTTGCGTACCCGAAATACGCATAGTCCCCACTTGCAACTGACGAGATTAGCGAGTTTTCTCCTGCGTTGAATATCAGGCCGTCAACCCGAGTTACGTTGGTAACGGTCATTTTTACCACTCTGCCGGGGGAAGTGTAACTCCTGTGTAGAGGAATGCCAAGCGTAATAGCAGTTTAGAAAGCATAAAGTGCTAAGGCACTGTGAGTTTTGCGGAGACTTTGCTTACCCAAAATACGCATAATCCCCGCGCAGAACGGACGTGAATAACCTATTTTCACCCGGTTCGAGGGTCTGGCTGATTGGCACAAAGGGGGCTGCTGTCGGCTGGATCGTTGGCGTCATGGTCGGAGCTATAGTTGGTGTCATCGTCGGACCTGTCGGCTGCATCGTCGGCGCCTTCGTAGGAGCTGCCGTGGGCTGCATCGTCGGCGTCATGGTCGGAGGTGCTGTCGGCTGCATCGTCGGCGCCTTCGTAGGAGCTGCCGTGGGCTGTATCGTCGGCGTCATGGTCGGAGGTGCTGTCGGCTGCATCGTCGGCGCCTTCGTAGGAGCTGCCGTGGGCTGCATCGTCGGCGTCATGGTCGGAGCCGCAGTAGGCATTGAAGTTGGCGGGAGCGTCTTGGGTAAGAGTACCTCGTACACGTTGAAAGCAGGATCAAAGATAAAAGGCGTGCATACCGTGCCGCAGCAAAAGCACTGACTGGTCATGGTATTCCAGTCGACGAAGAATGGCGTTTCCTCCCCCCCGTTCAGGGAGCAGTATTCGTAGCAAGCCTCCGGGGTATCAATTGATTGGAGATCTCGGTCTCCGGAATGATTCTGAGCGGCGAAGCCGCCATGTCTCTTCATTTCCGAGGATAGTGACAGGCGACGGTCCTGAAAGGGGGCCAGGCGCCCCGCTTGCGAGCATCGCTGTCCTTCACGAAAGAGCATAAACGGCTGCGTGGGATTGATAGAAGGAGCTGGAGTCGGCGCGCAAGACGCGACATATTTTTTTTTCAAGTGTCGTACTTCTACGATTGTAGAGTCGGCCAGCGTCGTGATGCACGAGGCCCCTGTAGTATTCACTAGGTAAGCGAAAGCATCTACTGTCAACGTTTCAGGGGCGCACTCGTCAGCCTTCACCTTCACGCGAAAGCGGCGCTTCCCTCCCTTGCGTTTGGTGAAAGCGAGGCCACGCCAAAAAATAGCCGTCGTTCCGTCGATATTCTCAACAATTTGCGGTGGCGTATAGAGCTTTGAGGACGGACGCATCGCTGTTCGCTCTACCAATAAGCCATTTGGCAGGTTCATTTGGAACTCCAGGTTGTCGACGGGATCTTTGCTTTTGAGCCTGACGGTAATCATGGCCTGGCCCTTGCCTGCCAAGATCGCACGCTTAGCATTCGGCCTAATTTGGGCCTTGAGGGAAAGCCGTGGACATTCCTGAGAGACAGTGCTGAAAATGCTTGCAGAGCCCAGGAGGGCGACTAGGAATACGCTTGAGGAAATTCTCATGCTCAAATGCGGTCAATATGTACTTGTATGGGGGCCTGGGAGCTTGTTTTAAGCTACCAATGAGTGGGCTCTGGTAGGTGTGTGTGGTGTTGGGATTTTTATCACTTTAGGTCGTCCATCAATAAGTACGACAATCATAACTCATGACACTGTAAATTTACTTTATCATTTGGAATTGTTGAGAGCTGGAGTGCGTCTTGCTCAAAACAGTTGAAAGAGAAGATTCTAGAGTCAGATACAAGCGCAACTGAGCCTGGAGCGCAATGGAGATACAGGACATACTCTGGTTTAAAAAATTGAAACACCAGATATAATGAATCTTTTTGTAGAGATACCCTTGATGCCGTCCGTACAGAAAATCGAGAAGCCTTCAGAACTATCTCGAAGATATATAAAAGTGTTTATCGGTGTCAAGAAAGCAATAACGATGATAAGCAATTGAGCCACGTTACATACATGCGTTCATTGCACAAGTTTCAACGGATACACTCGAGAAAACAAAGATATGTTTTTTGAAACAAGACGCCTTCGGCGATTCATGTCATGATCTGTCACAGCAGGGCCCTCTCCCCGACTAACATTTGGTCATTCATGAATGCTGGTCGGTGAACCGATGATCTATCGTGACTTCTACATGAACCTGCGCCCGCCACGCAGGGGCGTGGCTGTCAGACGCCTGCGGCGTACAACCTGTGCCGCACGCAAGCTCGGCACCAAACTGAGGAGGATGGATCGATACGGCCACCGGCTGGGGGGTGACGGCCCCCCCCGCGGGCTTTGGGACGCTCGCACCCCCAGGCGAAATTGCATCATGTACTATCGAAAACGCATTTTTCGATATGAAATCGGACCTCCGGGCAATAAACAACTGAATACATCCAGTAAACAAAGTCTTTCGCTCTATCGTTGTTCGCTTGACGACTATTAGATTAAACAGACCGAAGGGCATTAAGGGGAAAGTAAGAGCGGGGATCTTGCTTCGGAAGAAATCAAAGCGAGTCTAGGTATATGTACGCTGACGCGAATATAGCAATGACATGATTATGACGCTAAGGGAACAGGGATCAGCGATAGAAGGTAGAAAGAGCCGTTTGAGCCGTTTTACAGGATTATATACGTTCTGGGCTCTACGGCGTGTACTACGATGTGCTGATCGCCATTGTGTCATGTCATGGTTTGCGTCCACCTTATCATTTTGTATGTTATCTTACTATAAAACAACAGGACTGGCGTCGACCGTTGTCTTTGGTTGTCTTTGATTGTATTTTGGTTATCTTAGCACGAGATTCTTGGGTGAATCGTTTGGTATATATTCTCAGGGAGAAAAGTGGTGATACTGAAGTATTAATTGGGTATTAGCTTACCCGCGGTGTTTTGGTTAGTTTATTCGCATCATACGCCTTTCGTGTTCATTCCTGCATTAGACACATACGATGCGGTTGCTCCAGTAGCCTTGGCAACTACCGTCGCACCCTCACATCGTGGAGTGCCACCCAAGTCTATTCCGAGCGCTTCTACCACATCTTTGATCCCCAACGTGACTCCTACCCCTGGTTCAAATCCTGATGCATCCACGACACGTCCTAGTACACAGCCCATTGTGGCTTCGATCTCAATGCCTATGACACAACCCACGGCAGTTCTGGTCATGACACCGACGATGGAGCTGACGGTAGCTCCGAGGATGGAGCCTGCGATGCAGCTTACAGTAGCTCCGGTGAACAATCAGACTCTCCGATAAGGTGAAAATGACTTTACAACATCAATTGTGAGCGCGAACTATGCATATTTTAGGTAAGCAAAAGCTCAGAAGACACTTAGTGCCATTGGACTTCACACTCTCGAAGTTGCTGATATATGTAAGGTATACCCTCTAAGGAGACGAGGTAGCGTGGAGATGATTAATCTAACCGACTTCACTCAAGCCGACAGCCTGGCTCTCTCTCAGGAGGGTGAAAACTACGTATAAACGTCGGTTGAAAGAGGGGAGTATGCGTATTTGTGGTACGAAAAGGAAATACACTGTGCAGTAGGACTTTGTGTTGTCAATGTCGCTGATAAGCTAAGGTATACCCTGTACACAGGGTTGAGATTAGAAAATACAGAGTCTTGAAGGTCTCTATCTCGTCTTCAAGTGGAGAGCCCACCTCTTGATAATTGTGACAATCACTCCCATGCGAGTGGCGAGTAGGAATTTTGCGAGGCTTCTGATCGTAGAGCGTTGTAGACTTCTCGTATGCCTAAAAAAAAGAAGTTGACATTCTGGTCGAATTACATGCTATTATAGCCAGCAGCAAGAAAAGATGGTAGGCAGCTTAAATATCTAAAAAAGAACAACTGCTATTATCGTCAGATCGCCACGTATATTTGCCCAGTGATGTTCATTGTGGGTATGGTTCTCAGGCTGAGAGAACACTTCTTGAGAAAAGACAAAGATGCATAGGAAAAGGAATGGAGGGTTATGTATGTAGCAAAAAGCTTGATCTCCCTCGTACCCTCCCTACTTTTCGTCCTCCCTCCCTCGTCCCCTTGCGCCCTGAGCATGATTAATGACTTTCATGTCCACGTACGAGACGAACATCTGCGTGAATTCTGCGTCGTCCTTTACAGACCGCCGGAGAGCACATTTCCCCTCACTCACTGTTTCCTTACCTCTTTATCTCCTCCCCTTCCTCGTTCCTTCCTCCCCTTGCCTCCCTTCACCCCTCCTCCTCCTTCCCGAGATCCTTGTCTTCCTGACCATACCACACCTATGGCATTGTTGCACATTTTAAAAGTCCACCGCTTCTTTTGTTTCCTCAATTCTTTTCCTCCTTCCCTCCCTCCTTCCCTCAGCGCCCTAACGTGAAGATCAGTGAAAGGTGCATGTCACTCTTCCTCTCGATTACCCCTTGAAGTCTCAATCCATTGTATTCAGCTATAATCTTTCCAATCGTAGTGTGAATGAGATTTAAGTCCTTTTCCGCTTTTTCATCGCAGATTTTCTCACTCCATTCCTCCTCACTTGTCCTTTTTACTCCGCTTTTCCCCCCGTGAGCCCTGTACTTTCTCTTCGTCTGTTTCCTACCCTGCCTCCTTCTCCTCCTCCCATCTCTCCTTTGCTTGCATTCCATCTTCTTGGTCAGGTTGTCCTCACTTTATTTTATTGCCTGCCTCATTCATGCCTTTTCTTTCCCATTTAAATGGTGTTCTCGTCTCTCCATTCTCTGCTCCTCTATTGCTTTGGTGTCTGCCTCTTTCCGCGCTTTTTCACATTTTGGTATCTGCCTCCTTCCATGCCTATTCTGATATTGGTGTCTTGTCTGTCTCCTTCCATTCCTCTCCTCCTCTGAGATATTGATCTCTGCCTCTTTCTGCGCCTTTCCTCCTCCATCGTGAGATCTGGTTCTGTGCGCCTAGATATGGACAGGACCAGACGCAGCTCGGAGGAATAAAGCCAGCGATATGCATACATCTGACACGTCGCACTGCACGCGTCCTCTGCCGCAGATAAGCCCAAATAAACGCCTAGTTTTAAAAAGCCTGCCAGTCGAGCAAGTGCATGTCAGTCCTTCGGACTCGTAGACTGGCCCGCACGCTGTAGCTCTCACGGGGACCGTTGTCCAGCTCTTGATCGAGGAGGCTCGGAAAGAAGGGAAGACGACGGAGAAGCAACTGCCAGTAATGTCGTTTGAAACTCAAGAGATGTATAGGGGAAGCTACCGTGGGCCAGCACGTCATGTAAGCTCTTAGAGAGATTGTCTGGGACACTGGCAGTGGGCCCAACCTTACACATGTTGCGGCTCGGGACCGCTGAGCTGAATCTGTCTCTACAAACATATAAGAAGGAGCTTGACAAAGTACAGACACGCCTCACGAAATCTGCGCCGGAGGCAAAGATACTGGAAATGCTAGCCCCGCCGCTGTCGGTGAAAGGAGCTCCGGAGCGGCTGCTTGACAAAGCGTTACAGAAAGCTGAAAGCCTGCTGCAGCAGCACAAAAGATCACGCAGGAGGAGGTGGAGGAGGCAGACTTGGTTGTGGTGCGGGCAAGGCGTATCGGAGTCTGTTTGTAAAAATCAAGAGATGATCGCTTCAGGAGGACAGGAGCGGGACAAAATACAGCGTGGGGGGGAAAAAGCGCACGTCGTGGTGTGGATTAACGACAAAAATCTCATTGATTGAATATTTTAATGGATGCATTTGAGGCAGAAGTGTACATTCGGAATACTGGTCACGCGAATGTCACAGTGTGGAATAACGAAAAATATCTCATTCATTGAATATTCTTATGGATGCATTTGAGGAAGAAGTGTTAATTCGGAGTACTGGTCACATTGACGTTTCCCAGAGAGGGGGGCATCACCTCGTTTGTAGATCGATTCACGCAAAGAAAGTCGCATGGCAGGCAGCTGGTGGTCAAGGCAGATTGCAAAATACTTCAAATACACCCAATAGTTTCTTGTTTTCACTGTCACCGATTTAATTGCGTATTTTTACACCTTTTTTCCCCGTAGAAGTACCGCGTGTACATAATTTTCGAACTGCACATAACCTTTCACTGGTTCTTTCCGGGCGCGACTGAAACCATTTCCCCACGCACCTGATACTTCCTAGATTATTATTTCTTCTACCCCCTCTCGCTTCCATAGCTCTCGCAACATGTCCTCATCCCTAATCCATGCCGCGTAGAGGGCCGCTCCTACAGCGTAATGCGCTGCGAACAGGGCGATCACCGGGTCGAAATCCCCGCTTCTCTCCAGGACAAACTCAGCCATCGGCACCAAGATCAGGCTGCCCAGTGTGGCTAAGCTACTACCACCCGCAAAGACTACCCCTACAAGATGAGGATAACTATCCAAATGTGAGCATGAGACGCCGCCGAGAGTGAAAGCAGAAAGGCCGCGCCGGCCGTGACCCCAAGAGAGGAGAAAAGAAGGGAGGAAGCGGAGTCAGAGGGCGTGTTGTATGTGGTAGTAGCGAGGAGGAGTAAGAAGGCGGGAAGGACTGTGCCGATTGCCTTCAACAGCTGACGTGCTCGCTTTCTGGATCAACCAGCGGCTACCAAGTAATTGGTCAAACAGTCCGACGCGAGGCCTACCAGAGCTTACAACAGGTACGGGGCGAGAGTAAAAGCAGCCAGCTCCGGGACGGCGAGAGTCAACAAGGAAGGATAAAGAATCAGGGGAAATCAGCTTTAAGTAAGATTGAATCCATGGAGTCTTGCTTTGTTTTGTACGACAAACCCTAACCTTTCCGTTATATACACATTGTCTTCCTTGCCTTTATCTTCACCTTACGCTACTGTAATACGAGGGCACCCAAGAAACAAGGCCGTAGCATCCGAGAAACAAGGCCGTAGATACCCCACGCCTTCGTGTATTGTGCTATCGAAGTGGCCCACATCTCCTCCCGGGTGAGCAGAAACCTGGCCTAGGCCCAAGTCAATTTTGCAGGCGGAGCAGAGGAAGTGGTAAAGAGAGAGGCGATCGTCGACGGGGTAGGCGAGGGCTTCAGGTCGACGCGTTGAGATTCGGGCGATGAAAGACCTGATGAGCGACGTCCTTCTGAATTAATTCTCCATTCCTGTACTTCAAATCTTTGAAGCTCACACATCGAGCCCGCACCATCTACGGCAATATGGAAAGCCTCAGAAGCACTATCAGTACACTCTTTGTCTTCCTTCACTTTTTCGCCTTCTCTTGCCAAGATAAATCACTGCTCATATCTTGGGCTGCTTTCTGAATGGGCGCGCAGGACCATGCTTGACGCCCAACCTCGGCAAACTACGCCTGCGTAGAAGAGGCCTGCTTGATGTTAACAGTCTCGATTTTGTGACTGTAAAACTTGAAAAGCAAGAACGAAAGGGAAACAATAATGGCTGCCATCTTATCTCTTCTTTGCCGCCTTTGAAGGCCTGCAAACCCCTGATTGAGTCCTCTAGAGTCCCCGTCGATCGCTGCAGCTAGCTACGCTGGTACTGGACGTGCGGCGCGCGGGACATGGTCGAGCCCTGTCCCGTTTCCTACCCTTGGACCCCTTCAGCTTCGTCACCTGACCCCCCGCCAGGCGAATTGTTTGAGCATCACGACCACAGAGCGTTTCTTGACGGAAAGCTCGGCTCTGCAGCTCGAAGCCACGGGCAGGCAGCGTTCTCAAGCGCTCAAGTCGAGTTCCAAGGCCTCATCCCGTACACAACCCATTACTACCTTGCTGAGCGAGCTTCAAGGTCTTAGCCGTCAGCTTCTCTCTAGCATGGCAACCAGAGACACAGGATAGTCAAACCCGCGATACACAGCACAATTACCTGCTCATAGATTAAAAAGATCCGCCGTCAATGGTCCCAATGTGAACACAAAATTGGAAAAAGATGGTGCACGCTTCCAGTACCTACTTCCTAATTTGATTGAAGGGCCATAAAACAAAGCAAAATGCACAGCCTGATCAAGAATGTATCGGACTGAAGCTTTCGCGTCAACAAAAATCTGTACAGGTATGCTTCTTTTAGACATCCTCCCATTGACCAACACGCAAATTCACGTATCGCCTCTCGCCACCATCTGGCCACCTATACCCTCCCGCATGGATCAAAGCCTGACGTCGCATTTGACCCTTTTTAAAACCGCAGGGGATGATTAACTGACCGAGATTCCTCCACCATAGCGCCAAGTCCACTGTGTTTTTGCTCCAGAGTTTACGAAATATTCATTCCTCTCATCTCCTATTGCATCTCCTTCCCTCCTCGACAACATCGGGCCTCATCCGCTGACGCCAAACTCCTCCAACCTGCAACTCCACACACTCCCGGTCCCGAATTTCTCTCGACTCTTCTCTCGTCCGCCAAGGGGGCTGGGAGGCCGAACAAAGTCCGTGGCTTGCAAAGGCGGGGAGGACGCAAGGGTGTCGCTAGGCTCGTGACCTTGGGGTCAAGCCTCCAGTCTGACCAGGTCGAACTCGATGTTGATGACACCTTTCGCCACGAGGCGCTCCACCCGCATCACCACGTCGCAGACATTCCCCACCAGCAGTCCTTCCAAGGACATAGCCTTGAGCTCCTCCAACGTCTTGAACGTCAGCTCCGCCGCATCGTCCCCTGCGCGCGCCCGGTCCATGGCGCCGGTGGTGATCCAAGCTGCCTGGTGCGTGATCACGTAATGGAAGAGGAACCCCCGGGCCCCGTCCTCCCGCCTGTAGATGGCGTCGGTGGTGCATACCGCGTGCGGATAAAAGCGGAGGTCCTCCTTGGAAAGACTGGTCTCCTCTCTGGCCTCGCGCGCGGCGGCCAGAAGGGTCTCCTCCCCGAGCTCCACGCTGCCCCCCGGCAGGCTCCACTTCCCTTTTCCGGGCTCTTTGCTGCGCTTCACTACGCAGTAACGGGTGGTCTGAGCCCAATATGGAGTGGCATGTGTGGGGAAAGCGGAAGATGGATGGGTCAGAGGGTAGCGATAAGGTGGGAGAGGCCGGGGTGGACAGGAAAGCGCGACCTCGTCTCCCGCTGACACGTTCTTTGAGGGGCATGACCCCAGTATCTCGGATATCCGGCGGCTGTCACAAGCGTCCAAACCAACGAAAAGGCAAAAAGCCAGCGACCAGATACCCACCGGTCCTGTCTTCCCATTCCCCTCCTTCCCTACCTTCTCAAAGGCGGAGGGTCTCGTGGCAATGGTCACCGCCACCGCGGCCCGAGCGTGCAGCAGAAATGCATTTACACTTATTTCTTCTCTGCTGCTGCTGCTGCCTCTGCTGACGTCGCCGGCATACACACCCTCTCCGGTTCCGGTATGGATGTTGCTGGCGGGCGGGCCCGTGCTTTTGCTTTTGTTCGGCAAGGCGCCTTTTATAGGTGAAACCGATACAGCGCCCTCTCTTTTATTGTTTTTGCCTAAATTAACGGGGGGTGCAGGGGCTGATGACTGATCCGCACCTGGATTCCCGGTGACGGGCTCAGCATCTGGTGAAGGCCAGTGGAGGGGAGGCAAGCCGGTGCGAAAGACTTCATCCCCTGCTTCCGCAGGACCCTGAATGCTTCCAGCGTTCCTCTTCTCGTTGTTGGCAGCGCTGCCTGCGCCACTAAAGCCACTTGTATTTGCGTCTCACCACATGAGTAATCTCCGGCCTATGCCCAGCCCTTTCGTCGTCCAGTACCTCCGAGCCATGCCTCCATTTGCGGCCATCGTGGCCGGGCACCGCGTAGTAGGACATGTCAATCGTGGCGGCAGTCTCATTGCCGTACCAAGAAGCCATCAACTCGGGGACGGTTTTCTCAGTGTACAATTTGGGCGCCACGCACGCCACTTTCCGGACACCAGCAGCGTGTGGGGCGCGGACGGCCGCCAGCAGGCAGTCGACTTGGTCGGACAGCGCGACAGAGCAGAGTGCCGCCTCGGGGAACTTCTCGGGCTTGGCCGTCGTGTATGGCACGGGGGTGCAGACGGCCGGGGGCACT
>NW_005803123.1:0-11813 GCF_000240725.1 Microchloropsis gaditana
GAGGGGAGGGAGGGGAGTGGGATGGAGGGAAGGGGGGGAACCGCGTGGGTGGCAAGCAGGGGAGAGGGCAGGAAGGGCGAGAAAGTGGACGCATCTCTGAGACCCAGCAGCTACACAACAGGCGTCGTGGCGGGCGGTCATTACGGGCCGAAGCTGACGCAGAAAACCAGGACGCAAATGGAGAAAGCCAGAGGGACTTGGACGCGTGCTCCAGGCGCCGCCAAAAGAAACCGCACCGCAAGCGTCAGGATCCGCCTGTCGGAAACACGGAGCCCATACCCTTGACGCCATTGGCGATCAAGCCGCAGGCATGGGAAATCAATTTTCCACCAGGCCAGGCGGGTTTCGAGATCTCTCCTGTCCTCCACCGGTTCCAGAAGTACGGGCGAACGGAAGGAAGAGGAGGGCAGAAATAATGTAAATTAACCAAAGTAGATCCGAAAGACGACTACAAAATGGAAATACCCCAAAGCATTTGCGCATATATTTTTAGGGCTACAAGTGTGCGTGCTTTAATGTGCATTCATGCGCTTGGCTGACTTTGCTGAGTTTGCCTCTCCTCCGCATCCTCCAGGGAGTAGTCCCAGTCTCCCTCCGCCCACACGAACTTCTCCGGCAACCCGCACTCCTTGAAAAAAACCTCCAAAGATCGTTGCACCAGGTTCCGGCAGTCACCCCCTGTAGTTCGGAGCTCCAGTGATACCTCTTGAAAGCGCCCGTCTTCCTTGGTCTTGAGGAAAAACCGGTAGGAATGCAGCCCCGCGCGCGGTGGAGCGGTATCCTTGTCGCGGACATCGTCCAAGAACGCTTGAAAGCGACTGAAGGATTCCTGATTGACGTCTTTCTGTTTTGGGTAATGTGTGAAGAGGTCTGGATGCACCCTCAAGAAAAATTTGCGGAGTGTTTGCTGCAGGAGAGGATGCGCTCCGCCGTCTCCATCGGCCTGATGCCGCCACCGGGGGGCCAACCCTGCACGCTTTCGCCCGCCGCGCTGCCGAGCAGTGGAAATGGCCTGAGAGGTCATTATTGACGGCTGACATGATACTCCCACCCAAGAGAAGGGGAGGGGCAGGCAGGGGCGGGCTCGGAGGCGGCTAGAGGAGGAAAGAGAGGCGCGAAGTTGCGGCAGCGCGTGCATGGCCCGGGCAGTCATTTTGAACGCCTCAGAACCTGGGGGGTGGAATGATGGAGTTGAGTGAATACCGAGGTGTGAGAGTGGTGTCAAGATGTCAGTGTTTCTGATGCCAGGCCGCAAGGTGGTGCACGCGCGAGTATCTTCCTGTCCGGGAGCTCGCCTCCGTCATACAGGTCTCGCGCCCATTGCACATCACTAATTCACCATCACTCACCGGCCCTTTCTCCTATCATCTACAAGTTCACAGTGAACCGACTCACAGGGAGACAATGCAAGCCCTAAGCGCCTCTTCCCGCGGATTTATGCGTGCCACGAGGCGGTTCGTGGCCAAGGTAAGGACAGGGACGGAGCAAGAGCCGCACTACGCACTTGTATTCACAGTCCCCAACCCCTTCATTTTCCCAGGCCCCTGCATCCGCGCCATGCGCCACGTCTCGACAACTATCTGCATCTTGCATGCTACGTCTCAGTCCGGCCTCAAATTTGGCCGCAGCAGCTCGTCGTAGCTTTGCCTCGTCGCCTCCCCCTGGGAACGAGGACTCGCATGACGATTTTAAACCCCAGCGGTCATCCCCCCCGGCAGACTTGGACGGCGCTATCAAGATGATCGCGGAGCAAGTGAAGAAACACCAAATTATGCTGTACATGAAAGGCACGCCGGCTCGGCCCCAGTGTGGGTTCTCTGCGCAGGCCGTCCGCATTTTGCACGCTTCTGGAGTTGACTTCGACTCGGTGAACGTACTGGACTATCCCATGATCCGCGAGGGCGTCAAAAAGTATTCGTAAGTCACTTTAGAGCTTGTGTCTTCCAAAATTTAATGTGTGAGGCCTGATCCTTGGCTTGCTCGCTTTCTTCCCGGGTGGATGCTCCCTTCCCTGTCTGACCCTGTGGGTCCGGTGGGCGTTTCTCCTCCGACACCCGGGCCGTGAAAGGCCGTGAACGCCTCACTCACATCCCTTTACGTCCTTGGATCGGACTTGCCCGTTCCTTTTCCTTCTCTCAGGGAGTGGCCGACAGTGCCGCAGCTCTTCGTGGGAGGGGAGTTCGTCGGGGGGTGTGACATCATGACCTCCCTCTTTCAGTCCGGAGAGCTGGCCCAGATACTCGAGGAGTCGGCCAAGAAACAGCAGAAAGAGGGGGAGTCTGCGCCATGATGCGGAAAGGCCAGGGAGGAGGGCGGGGAAGGAGAAGGGATGGCGGGGGCCGTGGAGTGACTGGGCTTTCGGTAGCCGGGGTGTACACAACGACGGGGGGTGCACGCGCCATGTGGGTGAGAGGGGCGACGTTGTGGAAGGCATGGGGGCGAGGGAAGAAAAGCAAAGAAGCAAAAAGAAGGGCGTGTGGGCGTGAGCCGGCTCTCTGCGCGCGGGCTCTGTCCGAGAGGGCCCCTTCGGCGTGGCTGCGTGCTTGTGTCTTCCTCTTCACAGTGATGCTTCTGCTTCTCCCCATCTTCCTTCTTTACACTGCCTTGCCTCCCTTTCTGCCCGCCCTCGCATCCCACATTCCCTCCCCGTACCTCTCCTCAGCTCCCCTTCCCCCCCCCTCTTCCTCCCTTGCCTCCAGCACCGACAGCCGCCTCAGCGCCTCCTCCACGCTGGGCACCACCCTGAAGCTCTCGGCGGGCTCGCGGACGACGGGGCAGAGGGACTGAGGCAGGTAGCGCCCGTGTGCCTCCCAGAACCTCTCCCGGGCCGCCGCCTCCTCCTCCTCCCGCGACCGGAGACCAGCCTCCACCTCCTTCACGACCTCGGCAGTCTCCCGGAGCACCCGCCGCCGACGCTCCAGCTCGGGCCGCAACTGGGCGTAGGCGAGGGCAAAGCGCGAGTAGAAGGCCGCCAGCGACTCGACCTCGCGCGCCGAGCTCTGCGCCTCCGCCCTCAGGGAGGCAAAGCGGGCCTGGTCCTCCTCCAGCCCCTCCACCAGCCCGTGGGACTCGCGCGCGGCCTCAGCCATCTCCCCCGCGACGAGCTCACGGAGGGCGCGACGGAGGGCGTGAAGGAGGGCGGGCACCTCCTCCTCCATCTGCCTGCGCCAGGCCCTCATTCGAGGCATCCCCGACTGCAGCACTCGCAGGAGCTCTTGCTCCTCCTTGGCGGGCGAGCAGGGCCCAAGCGCCTTCCCATCCTTTGCCCCGCCCTCGGAAGCGGCGTCGGCCCCCTTGCCTCCTCCTTCCCCGCGCCACCGGGCATAGGCGCTGGCCGCCCGCACGAGGGCTGCCTTCATCTCCGCCACCGCCCTGGCCTGGTCTCTCACGTTCTGCGCCAACACTCTCCACAACCACGTCGCCTCCACCCGCTCTTCCTCTCCCTCCTCCTCCACCTCTTCCCCTCCCTCCTCCTCCTCCTCTTCCTCCCCGTCCCTCCCCGGCAGCATCCCCGCCCCCTCGAGCGCGGCCCGAATGGCTTGCTCCAGACAGAGCAGCCGCTCCTCCAAACTCGCCTGAGCGCGGAGTCCCCTCTCCCGCAGGACGCACACCTCCCTCGCGTCGGCCTCCGCCTGAGCTCGCAGGGAGGTGACGGCGCCCTCGTCCAGGAAGTCGAAGAGCGTGTGACCCCTCTCCCCTGCCACCAGCTCCGGGTCCACACGGGTCTGCCGGAGCTGGTCGCAGACGGCTTCGAGGGTCTGGAAGGGCGCGTCGTCCGGGGGAAGGCGCTCGAGTGGCCCGAGGCTGTTGTTAGCGGCCCATACCCAGTGGAGAAGGCGGGCAAGGGCTCGGACTTGGGCGCGCAGGAGGGAGAGACGTTGGAGGAGGCGCCCGGCTGGTGGATATTGTCATGGGTAGGACGGTCAGTCGGTTTGGGGGGTGCGTTTCCTCTCCTGCCTACGTCTAGGCGCGGTCGAGCCTTGCCAGGGCAAACTGGTAGGACATTCACATTTGTCTAATTTTACCTGTCATCGTCATATTCGCTTGTCCTCTTCACCTCTCTACACAGCCAGATGCCGTACCTTCGTGCCGGATTACGTCCAGTAGCTCGCGAGACCGCAAGAGAGACGACCGGGCTTCAGTGAGACACATGTCGCCGTCCTGCAGCAAGGTGAGCAGGTCCTCCATGCCCAAAAAGGAAGCCAGCTCCTCTGCTTTCTCTGTTTTGTAAAAATTTGTCTCGCTGTGGCTTCGACTGCATCAGACTTTGATAAGGTCCAGGAGTAAAAAAGCATGGGAGAGGAGTAGAGGGCCCCGGAGGCCTCTTGAAGACATGGGAGCTGATAAACGAGACGAAAAAAATATCAGCTGCGTGCGCCGAGCAGTAATTGCCCCGACAGAATAGGCTTCTGCAGAAAAATTAGTTGTCGTCATCGTCAGTAATTCTTTTTTGCGGTTGTTACGTCTTGTGGAGGGAGCGGACGAGGCCTTGTCTCTGGGCACTTGAGCTGTCGCCCTCGTCTCCCCTCCCCGGTGGCACGCCGTCGGACACGGAGAACCTGTGTCATATTCTACACGCCTCGGACATGAAATTATCCAGCGATTTGAGCCGCTTTGAAACATATATTTTCTTCATTGTTCAGGTCGCTGTATTTAATTTTGCCCATGTCCCCGGCGTCGTCAGCTACGGCGCCACCAGTAAAGCCACCGCTGCCGCCTGAGATCGAGGACTTACACGCCTCAGCGGTGGCGCAGGGCCAGGAGACCTACACGGACCCCGCCACTGGCTACATGGTCATGACTGCGCTCTATCACAGGTATGTCGACGAGCATGGGGACTCTCTTCCTTTTTTCTCCTCACTGTCATTGACGTTTGGGGGGCAAAACTCGATATTCCACCACGCACGCGCATAGGCGACGCGGCCACTGTTGCGGTAACGTTTGTCGGCATTGCCCGTACGACTCAGTCAATGTGGGGAAAAAGAAGGTAGACTGGGTGATGAGCGACGGCAGCAAATATACAGCCAAGAAGGCCGCCGCCTTAAGGAGGGCTGCGAAAGACCACGGGGCCAGCCCGTCGGCCGGAGAGGGCGATGACCACGGAGGCCACGGCGGGGGGCAGGAAAATAGCGGCTCCGACCATAATTCAACAGTCCAAGTCCTCACCACGGAACTTGTTAAGGGCAGTGCAACTGCGAAGATGGGTCAAGACGATGCCGAAGGCATGGCAAATGTTGCGAATCCGCGCGAGACAGGGGTCTTCGCCGTCAGACCAGCTGTTGTTACATCCGCTCTACCAGGTGAGTGCTTAATGACATCTCAGCATGCAAAGAATTGTATAGGGCTGATGAATGCCATCATATGCTGAAAGGTACAGGACCGTTACCGGGCGCAAGCGGAGGCTGTGTCCTGGCAAGCCTTTTGATCATGCGGCCAGGGCAACGGCTCATCGACAAAAGTGAACTGCGAGCTGTCGCGCTACCAGCAAAATCACCAAGCATGCCTTTTCTCCAGTCTGCTTTGCGGAGCTGCTGGCTGCAACGTGCTTTCCGGTAGGTCAACAGGTGCACATGAGAGACAAGCCGATACAGCAGTCTCAAGGGACCTTTTCCCTCCTTCAACAATAGGCCGTTCATCGCTCCAAGTCGATGGTCAGGATCTTTTGGGAGCTTCGTGCTTGCATACATCACGTTGAGCGACCAAATAAATAAATGCCATAATTGAAGTCATGGCGGTCAGGGGCTGACAATTGGAAAGACTGATGAATCAAAGAACGGCTCGGATCGGGGTTAGACAACGGGGATTGTTTTCTCTCATTGCTTTCGTCATCATCGCCGACGAGAGGGAGGGTGGGGTCGCATTCCATCACATTTCCCCATCATCGGGATCGCTGACACGACGAGAAGGAAGGTCCAAACGTTCCAGACCTTTCTACGAGAAGGTTCTGAGTGCGTCGGCGGCGTAGCGAATTTATTTGTGGGAAATATCTCGTATGACAGCTTCCGTTTTCGCGTGCAAACATAAAATGTGCATGGATGGATTGCCAACTTGTTTGCCATATTAACCGCCACACCACGTGCACGGACGGAAGATTTTTGGTCATCACTCAGTCATGTCTTTGAGAAGAACATCCCGATTCTATGGCTCTGACGAGACATTTTCCGTGAGGTTCATCATCCTTTCCTTTTTCAAGCAGTCGATTTCGGATAGATGAACTATGTGTGCGGCAGGTACTGGATAGATTGGTCCTTTGTACAGCAGAAGCGACCCTACGGGAAAGTTTGTCGGGGCTTGCTCACATTGAGACAGCATCTTTGCTGAGTGGCTGGGACGAGATGGAACATACTTGCCTGTTGCTCCTGCCCGCGAACTTTGTCAGAGATTTCGGGCGTGGACTAGTTGGTGTCAGAGACGATATGGACACGGCGTGATAGCGCTGCGAATTGTTTCAGGGGTTGTGAAAGATGTGAGGCACATGTGCTCCAGCACGGCGGCAGCGCAGACGGATCTGTCGAAGAACGTTTCCACGATTTCCACCGTGAGATAACCTCTTTTCGTACTTGTTCACTGATACATTCACAGCAAGCAACTTAGAAACAAATCTAGAGCATGGCATCCGCAGTGGAAGGCGAATCCGTGGGCATCGACCTGGGCACTACTTACTCCTGCGTAGGAGTCTGGCAGAACGACCGCGTGGAAATTATCGGTACGTAGCGATACGTCTGAGGACACACTGAGTGAAATGGCACATCACAGAAACGCATTCAGTTTGATATCGATGTGTATCTGACTGGCTTTATGCGAGATGAGTGGCACGGCCTCACCCCCTGCGCTTTCCTCTCCGCATGCAGCCAATGATCAGGGAAACCGCACAACCCCCTCCTACGTGGCTTTCACGGAGTCCGAGCGCCTGATCGGCGACGCTGCCAAGAATCAGGTGGCAATGAACGCCTCCAACACTGTCTTCGACGCCAAGCGCCTGATCGGGCGCCGGTTCTCGGACCCGGTGGTCCAGGCGGACATGAAGCACTGGCCCTTCACGGTCGTGCAGGGCCCCGGGGGCAAGCCGCTCATCCAGGTCACCTTCAAGGGCGAGTCCAAGACCTTCGCGCCGGAAGAGATCTCCTCCATGGTCCTGATCAAAATGCGTGAGATCGCCGAGGCCTACCTGGGTAAGGGCCGGGGCCGTTTGGGGGGAGAAAGGAGGGGCAGAGGCGACAGGCGATCTCACGCGTACTTTCCGGCACTGCACACTCAGGCAAGGAGGTGAAAAACGCCGTCATTACCGTCCCCGCCTACTTCAACGACTCGCAGCGACAGGCAACCAAGGACGCCGGTACGTAACCTCCCCCCCCTCCCGTCTCTTGAGCCAGGCCGCTGCACTCTCGGACCCTGACGTCGTTCCTTCTCTTTCCGCAGGCGCGATTGCCGGACTGAACGTGCTCCGCATCATCAATGAGCCCACCGCCGCCGCCATCGCCTATGGCCTGGACAAGAAGGGCGCGGAGAAGACGGTCCTCATTTTCGACTTGGGAGGAGGTAGGCCGCCCTCACGTCTCGCCCTCCATCCCTCCCCTCCCTCTTTTCCTCCTTTGTGCGCCTCCGCTCCTCGGCTGCTGGCTTCTGACCGGTTTTATTCCCACACTCCCTTTCCTCCCCGTCCAAACCCCCCCTCCCCCTCCAGGCACCTTCGACGTGTCCCTCCTGACGATCGAGGAGGGCATCTTCGAGGTGAAGGCCACGGCGGGCGACACGCACCTGGGTGGGGAGGACTTCGACAACCGGATGGTGGAGTACTGCACGGCTGAGTTCAAGAAGAAGCACCGAAAGGACATCACCAGCAACCAGGTGCGGGGAGTGATGGGGAGGGAAGGGGGGGAGGTGGAGGGATGGTTGGCAAGTGGCAACGGGAAGACAAAGTGGCGGGAGTCTCACTGGCGCCCGGACTGTGCCAGAACCGGGAAGTGTCGCTGAGATACGATGCCCCTTTGGACCTCTGACCTCGACCCCATTATGTCCCCCCCTCCCTCCCTCAGCGCGCCCTCCGCCGTCTGCGCACGGCCTGCGAACGCGCCAAGCGCACCCTGTCCTCCTCCACCCAGGCGCACATCGAGATTGACTCTTTGTTCGAGGGCATCGACTTCAACACCACTATCACGCGGGTAAGTAACAGAGGGGGGGGGAGGTTCAAGGGGCTTGTAGACAGGGGAGAGAGGTCGAGCGGAGTTGGCCTCTGTCTAGGTGCAGGGACTCACCGCCAGGCGTGTCGGACCATCCCCAGGCTCGCTTCGAGGATCTGAACATGGACTACTTCCGGAAGTGCATGGAACCCGTGGAAAAGGTTTTGCGCGACGCCAAGATCGCCAAAAGCCAGGTGCGTGGTCGGGGGCAGAGGGAGGGAGGGGAGCGGAAGATGGGCATGAGGGAGGTTGACTAGGATGTTTTGTGCAGTGAAGGCGAGGCGAGGCAGAATATGTTGAAATCCCGGGCAGACAGGGAATCCTCATGTCTCTCTCTGTCTTGCTTCCTCCCTCCCTCGCTCCCTCCTGCGCCTGGCATGCAGGTGGACGAGGTGGTGCTGGTGGGCGGGTCCACGCGCATCCCCAAGGTGCAGACGATGCTCATCGACTTCTTCAACGGGAAGGAGCCCTGCAAGAGCATCAATCCCGACGAGGCCGTCGCCTACGGGGCCACGGTGCAGGCGGCCATCCTGTCGGGGCACAACAAGAGCGAGAAGCTCTCGGACCTCTTGCTCCTGGACGTGACCCCCCTCTCCCTCGGACTGGAGACGGCGGGCGGCGTCATGACCACGCTCATCAAGCGCAACACCACCGTGCCCGCCAAGAAGAGCCAGACCTTCTCCACCTACGCGGACAACCAGCCCGGTGTGCTCATCCAGGTGCGTGTCGCCCCTCCCTGCCCCCGTCCTTCTCCTCGCTGCCTCGGGGGCCCCCTCTGGCCCGCCTCGGTATCTGACGCAGGCGCCTGACTCTCCCCCCTTCTCTCTCGGCCCACTAGGTGTACGAGGGTGAGCGCGCCATGACCAAGGACAACAACCTGCTGGGCAAGTTTAACCTGGACGGGATCCCCCCCATGCCCCGCGGGCAGCCCCAGATCGACGTGACTTTCGATATCGACGCCAACGGCATTTTGAACGTGCACGCGGTGGAGAAGGGAACGGGGAAGGAGAACAAGATCACCATCACCAACGACAAGGGGCGTCTCTCGGCGGACGAGATCGAGCGCATGGTCCAAGAGGCGGAGCGTTACAAGCACGAGGACGAGGTGAACCGGACCCGGATCGAGGCCAAGAACGGTCTGGAGAACTACGCCTTCTCCATCCGCAACACCATCAGCGAACCCCAGATGGCGGAGAAGATGTCAGCCTCAGACAAGGAGACCGTAGAGGTGAGCGCCCAGGGACCGCGGAGAGCACGGGAGGAGGCATGTGCCGAGTGAGAGAGGGGTGTCCTCATACGCGTTCTTTTTCTCCCATTCGCGAACCACAGAACAAGATCAAGGAGGTCACCGAATGGCTGGACACACACCAGTCGGCCGAGAAGGAGGAGTTCGAGGCCAAGCAGAAGGAGCTCGAGGGTGTTGTGCTACCCATCCTGCAGTCGCTCTCAGGGGGCGCCGGAGGGATGCCAGGAGGGATGCCCGGTGGGATGCCCGGTGGGATGCCCGGGGGGATGCCTGGGGGGATGCCTGACATGGGAGCGGGAGGAGCAGGGGCAGGGCCTTCACCGGCGGCGGACGAGGGGCCCAAGATCGAAGAAATTGATTAAGACATGTGGGGGGGTGATAGCTGGGTTGGGGTCGGAGTGCAGGGAGGAGAGACAGGAGTCGGTTTACAGCTGGTGAATGGCTCTCTTGCCGGAAATGCGCCTGGAAATGGAAAGTTTAATTTTGTTGGCGGGTCATCGAGTTGTGATATCTTGCATAGGGGGAAGACTGGTGGAGGTTGCCTCTCTGGGGAGGGAAAAGGAGTGAGTGATGTCATGGAACGTAGCCTTTTGGAATGGAAGGGATACTTAGTTGTGCTAAAGGCGAAAGATGGAATTAAAAAGGGCGACGAAAGATCCCCACGATTCTGTGTGAAGCCCATCGAAAGACCGATATGCAGTTGGTTTATTTCACCCATGTACACGCGTCTTGCCCGTCAGTAGCACAGATGGGAATTCGAACCAAGTAAGGCGGAGAAACGGGGGAAGGCACGTACAAAAGCCAAGACAGGACACGCACACGTACAAAATAGGCCTGAAAGTCAACAGATATTTCCCCTCTCGCTCTGCTTTCATTCCTTCCGCTCCATCTCTCATCCTCTGCGAGGAGGCCGTGCTTTGCTCCTCCCAAAGAGCCAAGAAAAAAATCTGTGGAATACGACAGACTCTTGATGCGCTCTTGTGGTGAGAAGAATGCGACGCTCGCCTGCATAAGCCCTACAGCCCCTCATGGTGGTGTTTAAATTGGAAAGAAGGGCGCAGAGAGGACGGCCAAGCGGGCGTGACGGCATGCCAGTCCTGGCCGCTCGCTCATTATTTCAATCGTGTAACGTGTTCCTGCTTGGGCAAAACGCAAGGCAAAAGACTCCCGGAGGCCTCTTCTTACAAAAAGCTTTCTTTCGTTAGCGTGGTGAGGCCTTTGGAGGCATGTCCTCTTTTCACGCGTCCACATGCCGGAATCGTGTTTCAATCGCTAGCCGTCGTTAGCTGTGGAAGGCTGGCTAACTGGAAACCTCTGCGCATGCCTACGTCTCGAGGTCCCATAAGGGTAGGAAACGTAGACGCCGCGAAAAATGCGGCATTCAGGGTTCCACCGTGTCTAAAAGATCTTCACTTAGTGGGAGATACCCCACGGTGAGCCTGTTGTGAGGGATCAAGGGTATGACTAACTGTGGATGGCCTTTCCCTGCGAAGCTTTCGATCCGACCGAGAGCCCTCTCTAGCATCCTCACGTCCGGAAACCTTGCCCGCATGACTCTATGCCCGTCCGCTCCAATGAGAGCCTGTCTTATTTGTTGGACGTGTCTGTGTCTTGCGTCCTTTGTCCCTTGACACCCATTCCAGCCACAATGTCCTTTGCCTTTGGGCAGCTGGGCCGATCTGCCCACGGCCTTGCCCCCATTTCTCACATCCCTTCACTTCTTACCCCTGCATCTAACATTGTCAGCGACAGCAACGGTGGAGGGAGGATCAACGTTAGGCAGCGGGAGCTGAGGGAGCAACAGAGGCATAAGACATGGCAGGGGCGCTACCCGATCTCCTGGGGCGATACGTGCCCCCGGAGGAGTATACTCACCGGTACTACACGGTCAGGGGGAAGGAGTTCCACCAGGTCTTCCAAGGCTTCCCCGTCCTGGAGCCCTTCTACATGGAATGGGAGAAAAACTACAACGCGGAGAAGGTCTTCTGGTTCATCGTGGACAACGCCTGGATCCCCTGGCTCTCCATCTGCATCTACCTCCTCTTCATCTTCGGCTACCCCTCCCTGGCCAAGCGCTTCGGCATCCCCTACATATCCGCACGCACGCAAATGGCATCTTGGAACTTGTTTCTGGCGGCGTTCAGCTGGTTAGGCGCCATGCGGGTCGTGCCGCACTTCTTCTTCCTCCTGAAGGACGCGGGCTTCGAGCAGGTCCTGTGCGGCGCCCCCGAGCCGCTCTACGGGGACGGCGCCGTGGGCTTCTGGATCCAGGCCTTCGTGCTCTCCAAGGTGGCCGAGCTCCTCGACACCGTCTTCGTGGTGCTCCGGCAGAAGGACCCGATCTTCTTGCACTGGTGCGTGGGCGGGAGGGAGGGCGGGAGTCAGGT
>NW_005803122.1:0-1077 GCF_000240725.1 Microchloropsis gaditana
GGAGCGAGAGTCAACGTGCAGTCTTGTCCCCAGTTGGAGGTCTTGCGTCTTGCTTGCAGCTACCTTAGGGCCTGGGATCTTAGCGCCCTGGTGCAGACCTGTCGTCATTTCTACCAGCGGGAGGGAGGCATTGTTGAAGAGGTGCGGCCGGCTTTTCCCACCGCCTTCACCCCCTCACTTTCCTACTCTCGTCTTTGTGCTCGTCTCAATCCTTTGATCATTTCTGGCCTACGTCTTTCCCCCCTACCCTTGCCCTCTTTTCAGATCGCCCTCCACTCCATGGACCTCCTCTCTGTCTCTTCCTCCCCTCCTCTTTCCTCTTCCTCCGGCCCTGGCGCCCCTCCCACCCTTGCCTCCTCCTCCTCCTCCTCCACCCTCTCCTCCTCTGGGGCTGTTTCGTCATCCAAAGACAAGAGGAAACGGCTGGGATCTTTGCTGGAAGCCCTAAGGTAATTGCATCTGCCCTGTGGGGAGGACAGGCTGGGAATATGTCACTTTCATTTACCTCCTCCCCCCTCTCTCGCCCCCATCCCAGCGATCCTCCCTCCCTCTCTCTTTTTTCCCCCTCACCCATTCCCTTAACCTTCGTCCCCTTCTCTCTCGCCACCATCCCACCGATCCTCCCTCCCTCCCTCTTCCTTTCCCCTCATCCATTCCCTTAACCTCCTTCCCCCCCTCTCTCGCCACCATCCCACCGATCCTCCCTCCCTCCCTCTTCCTTCCCCCTCACTCAGGTTTCAAGAAGTCCAGCACCTGCACCGCCTGCTCTCCCTCCCAGAGCCTTTCTCCGGCGGCTACTACGTCTCCAAAGCCTGGCTCTCCAACCACCGTCGGTGCGCCTGCCCCCCCCTCTTTCCGTCTCCCTTCTCTGCCAACACGTCCCTCTCCTTCCTTCCCTCTCTTCTTTTCAAGCCTTACCCTTGTCCTCCTTCGTTTCTGCCTCCTCCCCTCCCCCCCTCCCCCTAAATTCCCTTTCAGCTTCGCCGAGGCGCTTTCGGCACGCAGGAAGGCTGCTCTCCTCCAACAGCAGCAGCAGGGAGGGAGGGAGGGAGGGAGGGAGGGAGGAAGGGAGGGAGG
>NW_005803122.1:3486-8465 GCF_000240725.1 Microchloropsis gaditana
TTCCTTGTCCTCGTCCTCGTCCTCGTCCTCGTCCTCGTCCTCGTCCTCGCTTCCTTCCTCCTCGAGAGTGGTGTGAGGATCTTCATTCCGGTGGGCGGCAGTGGCTGCGTCGCAAAGGGCAGAGGCCTGGCTGCCAAGGGAGAGGTTCTGCGGGACCGAGGAGGGTAGGAGGCGGGAGGGAGGGGAGGAAAGCATGAACGGAAAGGAAAAAGGGCCAGCCCGTGTTCTGATTCAGGTCTTACCTCCTCGTCTTCCTCTTTCTCCTCCTCCTCTGTCAGTAGCCCCGGTCTTCGCATTTTCTCACGCGCCTGCACAGAGGCTGAGACGGAAGCGAGAAGCAGCGTGGAGTCGGAGGGCGGGTGCGAGGTAGGGATGGAGGGCGAGGGGGAGGTATGGGTCTGTAGGGAGCGCTGCAACTGTCGTTCCCGCTCGATAAGGCGACGTTGCCTGCGTTCAAGTGCGTCTTCCCTAAGGAAGGGGAAGAGAGGCGAGAGAAGGGGAGGGCGAGGAGGGATGAGGAGGGGAAGGAGAGCGAGACAAGAGGACAGAAGACTGGCACACCTGCACCGGAGCGAGGTCTCTCGCTGCTTGACTTCTTCTTCCCGGGCACGGACTTGCTTCATACTGTAAGCGAGGGGGGGCGGCGAGGGTGAGATCGGAGGGGAAAGCGAGAGGGACAGGGGGAGGGAGGGAGGGAGGGAGGGAGAGAAGGGGACGCACCGCGCGTGGTAGCGAGCTTGAAGCTCGTACTCGAGAAGGAGGGCTCGGGACTCACGGAGGTGGGGAGCCAGCGAGGGCACAGCTTTTTCCAAGGTCTCAAGCTGAGGGCGTTTTGCTGTCAGTCGCGAGGGAGGGAAGGAGGGATAGAAGGAGGGAAGGAGGGGGGGACGTCAGAGGGGGAGAGAGAATGTTGGTACAAGGAGACAGCTCTCTTGTGACTAAAGACAGCACGTAGCCCGGTATCGGTCATGTGCTCTCACGCGTTGCAAGCCCTACCAGGATTTTTGTGCAGCATGGCGCGAATGACTTGCTGGAGCTCGTCCGAATATCTGTGCGGGGAGAGAGGACGGAGAGTGGGAGAGGGATTGAGCTCGTAGAAGAGACCGAGAGAGCTTGGATCCCGATGCCTGGTCAGTCAGGGCGGATAGGGAGGGCCGCCGTGGACGCACCTGTCAGGGATGCGAGAGATCTTCCCGGCATTAATTTTGTGGGCGAGCGAGGCGTGGGAAGAGGCATCGAAGGGGGGCCGGAGGGCGGCAGCCTCGTACTGGTGGATAAAGACATGGATCGAGGAGGTGAAGGGGAAGGATGGGTTGTATAGGTGAGGAAGGAGGAGGTCCAGGGCCTTGGGGCGGCCTCCAAGGACGAGCCACGGGGCAATGCTCAGAGTGTGTGTGTGTGTGGAACGGGCAAGAGCACTCACCAGGAGACAGCCCACGCTCCATAAGTCAGCCCCATCATCGTAGGATTGATGGTTCACCAGCTCGGGAGACATGTAGTAGGGCGTGCCTACATTGGTGGCTGCGAATGCTGGGAGGGAGGGAAGGAGGGATTTAGGGATTCAGGGAGTTAGGGAAGGGGAGGAGGAAAGTGAGCGGACGATGGGAGATGCAGGAAGGACGGAGGCACGCACCGCGTTCGTTGTCGAGCTCCTTCGCCAGGCCGAAATCGGCGAGTTTGATGTTGCGATCCTACAGGCAAAGACGGTGAGGGAGAGGCAAGGAGAGGTGAGGTCACGGGCGGGGTACAAGTGCCGCGTCGTGGGAGGGAGGGAAAGTAGCGGAGGAAATACCTGATCGAGGAGGACGTTGGCAGGTTTGATGTCTCGATGGAGAATGGGCCGGGCGCGTCGATGGCAGTCCTGGACAGAGAAGACATGCGCCAGTTGTGGGGTGGAAAGGGTGAGGAAGGAAGGGAACGAAGGAGAAGGGAAGGAGGGATAGCGGGGGGTCGAGGCGGACCTTGAGCGCCACAATGAGCTGGGCGAGTACACGCCAGATAAAACCCTCATCGATCCAACGGCCCTCGCGTCGACAGGTTTTGATCAGGCGGCGAAGATCACCACCCTGAGGGGGCGGGAGAAGCCGGAGGAAACGGGAGACGAGCACGGCGTGTGAGCATGAGTCGGAAGCCCGGGGAGGGCGGGACGAAAGAATATACGTACCGGGCAATGCTCCATGATGATGTAGCACTTTTTGCTCGCGCGCTCGATCACGTGGTCGTAGAAGCGGACGATGAAGGGGTTACGAAGGTCCTTGAGGATGTTCACCTAGCTCGAGGCGGGGGGCAGGTGCAAGATTAGGACAAGAGCTGAGCGATTTGTCCCTCCATATCGACACAGCGCCAGGCCTCGAAGCACAGAGTCTTTCAGATCCTTGCACAATGGCCTCCCCACACGCATGATCGCATGCTGGTTTTGGGGCTTACCTCGTCGGCAATGCGTTGCTTCTCTAGGGGACGCATGTGCGCGTAGTTGATCTCTTTCCACACCAAGACCTGTGTCGAGACAGTACACATGTATAGATCAGGTGGAAAGGAATGCGATCGTGGTAGGAAACAATCCTTTCGACAAGGCAATGGAAGTGACGAAAGGCTATGGTACGGGAAACGCTGTATATCCAGCAGCTTAACGTGCGAATCTGGTTCGTGTTACGACCTGGCAAGAGATTTGCTACGTCTCTTTCCTTCCTCGTACAGGACAAGCTCATTTAGAGTCCTCATATGCGAATCCATCAGTACAGCTTACCTTGCCGTCCTCCACGCGGCGGACCCGACATACTTTTCCGAAGGATCCTTGTCCGATGACTTCTAGGACATCGTAGTCCTCCTTGACAGCTGGCATGTCTACACTTTGCGAGAAAAGTGATGTAACGAAGAATATTGAGTAATCTTAGTAGTCATCTGCATTGTTTTGTGCACCAACATGGGAGGAGTGTCCCTTTTGTGAGAACGCGCGAGTAAAATATGCGGACGCGGGAACAAGGGAGGGTGGGGAGGTGAAACCTGATGAGTGCAAGTCAAGTGATATGCACCAAAAAACAAACATAAAATAGAGACCAAAATGCAGGCATTGTACATCAATGTAACGAGAAGCGTGTGCAATCCCTTGAGACCATCTCTTTGACTTCCTTTTGTAGAAAAGCCAACAAAACAGGGTACAGGAATCGGGCGGGAGACGCGTTCATGCGTTCCCTCCTTTTTTTTGAAAGGCCGGTTCCCGCCTTCGGGATCCTTGCTATTCCAGCCACCGTACCGGCGGACTTGGAGGCGGACAAGGGAGAGAAAGCACACAAGCTGTACGCTTTCGTAGATGAATATAGTCTGTGAATCTTTTGCTGTGCGTTCCAGCGCATCTTTGTTTCTTTTTCGTTTGATGCCTTCTTTTTTCGAGCATTGCTAGATCGGAACGCCCGGCAGGGCCCGCGCTCACTCCTCTCTTCCAAACTCTCCCTTTTCTTCTTTTCCACCATTTTCCTATATTTTGGTTTCTTTTCTTTTCCTTCTTTTTCAGTATATCTATGATTTTTGTCAGTACGTACAGGAAATGAAATCAACGTGTGCTTCTTTTCTTCTATAACACCTGGATTCAGATGCAGCTACGGTCTATACAAGGGGAGAGTGAAAGGAGAAACGCTTTTTTCCGATCACTCTACGAATGTTGCTTGTTGGGCAAAAATGTTGGGCAAAAATCGTGTCTTTTTTGCTTGTGTCACAACGGGGACACCTAGACCAGGTAGCTGCAGCGTGCATGAAACTTTTATTACTTCATGGTGGTTTCCTGGAATAAAAAAGTCCCCTTGGGGTTGCGACCAAGAGCGAGACGCATGATCATCATCGCTCATTCAACTTACCACACCCTTCCTGTATGTGCATCATTTCCTTCCGAACATTTGCCTGTAGCCTCAAGCCGAGGGTCATTTATCAAAAGTGAGGCATTCTGGCTGGGGCAAAGCTCAAGTGGGCACGGTCTTGACGTGTGATAGGCAACATTGGTTGAAAGATCGAGCTCATTCGCTGCGAAGTTGCTGATCAGCATCATGCTCCTTATCTTCCAGCGACTTGACGTGCCTTTCTCGACCTAGGCGGAGAATCTCCCTTATGTGTGCTGTGTAAGCAGGCCCACGATGTATTGCATCCTCTCACCCTTGCTTCACACCTTTACAAATCATAGCCAAAGTAACGAAAAGGATTCGCAGGTGGATAAGGGTTTAAGGGGAAAAAAAAGAAGGGGCGGAGGACACATCCTGTAATCGTCTTCTATCAGTATCAGTTCTTGGGATAAACTTTCTCGCTAACGACACAAAGTCATTGAAGTTCCGAGGAAAATGACGACCCGAACGACGTGCTCGCAGGCTCCTGAAGCTTCTCCTTCCCTGTCTCCTCCACGGCCTCTCACCCCTCCTCTTACTTCCACCCCGCTGGGACTTCCCCCGCGGCCCCCGTCTGCTTCTCACGAGGTACATGGCACAAGACCTCCAAATTTCTCCCCCCACCTATCAGAGTGCTCACATTTTTCCCTTTACCTGCCTTGCTGTCTCAGTGCCTGCCCGGACTCGACCGTACGTTGACCCCTCCCATCCTCCTAACCTCAAAGCCGGCGGGAACCAATGGACATCGCGATTCTCACGACAGCGAGACCACATGCTGTGACGGTACGAGGAAGGAAAAGTGGCGCAGGGGAAACGAGAGTGTGGGAGATGGGTGCGCATGGGAGGCACATCTGTCGCGGCGGGGCACCGAGCAATGTCTTCGTCCCTCAGTGTCCCTTAGGCCGCCCACCTCCCAGCCGTCCCTCCCTTTCTCCCCCCCGCCCCCTTTCTCACAGGAGCCTGCGACGGGTTCGACAGGATCGCAGCCCTCGCGGTTGAGCACCAGGCAGCCTTCCCTTCCGAGGGGGAGAGCCCCGCGGAGGCGCCGTTCGCGACCCAGTCCGATGGGCGCAGGTAGATCGAGAGGGGGAGGATGAGGACGTGCAGCGA
>NW_005803122.1:11602-11810 GCF_000240725.1 Microchloropsis gaditana
TCAGGGAGGCCGGAGTGTTCTGTTCATGGCAGCGTTGAAAAGCGGAGAAGGACGCACGCTGTGAGCCAAACGGGTTCGGAGGTAGAAACGTGAGCGATTCAGGCACATTCTGGGTGTGATTTGCCCCCCTACCCCCCCCTCGGACACTCACCTCCCGGTTGGCAGAGAGAGGAGCGACGAGGGATGGAAAGAGAGCCTGAACCTTTGG
>NW_005803121.1:0-11809 GCF_000240725.1 Microchloropsis gaditana
CGTTTGAAAGCCGCCCTCCTCTTCTGGGGTGTGAAATGCGGAGGGACCTTGCAGGAGAGAGCGCAGCGTCTGTGGCGCCTGAAGGGGGTGAAGGAGAAGGGAGAAATCGACGCCAAGCTTCTGGCCAAGGCGTGAGGGAGGGAGGGAGGGAGGGAGGGAGGGAGGGGATGGTCAAGTCTTTGCTGATATCGCATCTAGAGGATGGTGACAGGATGTAGGGGGGGGATTGCCGCGGTCGTGGTATGGAGACAGGCACCTGCGGCGAAACGCACACCAAAGAAAGCAGAGTAACGATTGAAGAGATGGAAGACTTCGTTTCTCTCTTGTCTGATTATTTATTTCTTTCCGAGAACCACATCTTCTATCTGAGAATGATCGGCTCCCTCTCCGACGGACAACGACGTCTTAGTTCCAAGCACTCACTCAACCTGGGAACAACAAAAACGGGCTCCATCTTCGCTTTCAATCCGTGTCGCCCGAATGTCTTTTCAGAACTCCTCGCACCGCAAAGAGAGGGTTCCCATCCGCAAGCACACGACAGCGGCATCGGGGCAGGCGACCGAGGGCGGACTGAAGAAGAACGTGTCACGCCCTCTCCCGTACGGTTTCCTCGATTCCCTCCCTACCTTATCCTCTGCCCTCCGTCTTACCCCCGAAAGCATTCCCTTGTGTGTGTCTGACAAAAACATGTGCCGACTCGGGCACCCACAGACATGCCACACACCAACCTTCCAGCCTTCTTTCGTTACTTTTTCCCCATTCTCGCTCCTCTTCCAAAATTGCTGATGTCTCCGTGCGGCATGCATCGCACCGATGCTTTCTATACGCACATCTACTTAAATCGGTCCCACGTACCTCAGATTGAGTTACTTTTTCGTATGACTCTGAGCATGGAAATCGCATTTTGCGGCACCCTCCGCATTTCATAGGAATCCCGCTATGGGTGACCCGTGTTCTACCCCGCTATCATACTTCTGCATCAAAACTCCTTTGCTATGTGACCAAAACCTATTTCATTGATCACTCAAATCGCTCGTAGATTCATTTCCCAGTCCTCCCTTTTCATTCTTACTAATTTTCAAGCAGCTACTAAGTCTCTCAAATGTACTGATGTACACACCTGCGTGATATTATTTTTGTCGCCCAACTCAAAGGATTATTACGCTCGCTCCGTACCCAGTAATCCCCAACCCCTCTCCATGCAGAGAGAGTACCCCTCCATTCTGCCCGGAAGTCCCTCTTCTACGGCCAGATCCTCCAGCCACACTCGAAACGTCTTGAGGTAGGCAGCAGAACCCTTCTTACAATTCCGTCACTCTATATGGTCGCAATTATCACCATAGTTATCCGTTGAGGACTACAATTATTGTGTGACCCCTGCCCGCTCCCAACCACCTACAGCCTCCGTCCCGCTCGGTCCATGCGGTCGGGAAAGCTTCTTTCAAAAATGCCACGTGCACATCCACGCCCTCCCTGCCGCTTCCACCTCCACTCTGACAGACGCTTCGAACTGCTCCGGCTGTAGGCATCCCATTCCGAAACGGGCTACAAAGAACGCAAGGAAGGACGTTCTGACCGCTCTGAATCGTCATAGATGAGAGGACACATCCTCGTCCAAGCATGCTGTTCCTGAAAACGTTCGAAAACTTACCAATTCCTGCCTTCAACCCTGCGTCTGGCAGCAGGCATATAGCCTCCGTTTCAACATTTCCCGATCCAGCATCTTGCCGCCTCGCGCTTTTCGCCTTTGACAATCCTGTCAAAAATCTATTGTTACTCCGTAATATCTGCCTCGCTGCCATGCCGTCATTTATTATAGCACTGACTTGTCTGCTCTGCGATCCGATTTACCTCACCCGTTCATTCCAACCTCCGCGATCGACCGACCGATCATCGAGTTTTTTTCCCAAAACCCCAGGAGCCTTTTCTTCCAAAATCTGTACCTCTCTGCCCCATGGAAAGGAGCGCGGAGGAGGAGATCAGAGGGAAAAGGAGATCCGCTGTCCTTCACTGCAACGACACGTGGTTCCGATGAAGGGCAAAGACTGAGCTGTACGCTTGCAGGAAGGCCTTCAGAGGCACACTTTTAATCGTCTCCTTGCTGCCCAATTTATGTTTCAAAAGGCCCCGGAGTTTGCTGACGGTGGTGGTGCCACCCACGGCCCGGAGTTCTTCCGCCACCACGGTCACGTAGCCGGCATCCCGCAACGGTTCCAACGGCCAGGCTTGGGTGGGGACAAAATGGTTGTTGGTCAAGATTTGCAGGACCGCGCACCTTCCTCCCCCTCCATGGGATAGCCCCGCCGTGCCCGTCGCGCCTAATGCGGAGAGCGCCGTCGGAGGGGAGGCGATGGGGGAGGCTGCGGGGGAGAGGGTAAGGCCCAAGGAGGGTTGCTGCCCGCAAAGTCCTCCCGCCCCCCCCCCGCTCCCACTGCAATGGCTGCTCAGGCTGTCGCTGCTGCTGCTGTGGCTGGCGGCTTGGAGGGGATGGGCACGGAGGAAGGAGGAGGAGGAGGAGGGGGAGAAGCTCGACGTCGGTCCCACGCGTGCAAGCCCCGTGGCCTCCAACCCTGTTCCTCCCCCCCATCCGGACGGCATGTGGGCCTTTTCCTCCTTCGAGCGCGTGCCGTCACCCACCCAGATCTGCCCCCCTACGTCCAACCCCCCGGTTCCTCGGCCGAAGAGGAGGAAGGAGTCATCCGACGGGTGCGCAGCCAGCGTTCGCATCGCCCCGTCCTCTTTCCCTTCCTCGCCCCGCCCTCCCCCGGAGCCTAACGCACCACAACTCGCATTGTTCATGGCCCAAATATTCACGTCACTATTGTTCCTCGAAGGACCGCGACTGGCGGTCGCCCCAACCGAAGAAGAGGGTGAAACGGCTCCAGAGCCGTTACCGACGCTTTCCTCCACCCCACCGGACTTTTCTCCTTGGAGTGCCGTGCCGTCACCTTCCCGTAAGAACACTTCTTGCGGACGCCAGGCATGCTGTGCCACCACAATCCCATCACCCGGGCTAGCCCCGCTTTGCTTGTCCCCAACGCCCGGTTCCGCTGGGAATGGGGCGAGTGTCACCGCCCCGTGCGCCGCAGAAGGCAGGAACACGTTCCTGCCGACCGTTCCACCCTCCCTCCCTCCCTCCCCATTTCCAGCCCCACAGGCGGTCGCCAGGGGCAGGGAGGGAGGCAACAAGGGCGGAGACGCGGACGAGGCAGAGGCGGGCCCCAGGCAAGGACGCCCTGTTGGCGGCCCTCCACCGACCCCGTCGACTACCAAAGCCCCTCTCCCGTCGCCATTTTCGTCCTGTCGCATGCCCATCAGACTGTTCCATGAGTGTCGCCGTTGCAGGGAGGCATCCCCGGTCGGACCCCTCCCTCCCTCGGCCCCTCCCTCCCTCCCTTCATGGACTTGCCGGTCCTCTGGCATCAATTGAATATTCTCCATGGAAGATGGCAGGAAGGGGGAGGAGAGACTATTCGATGGCAATTGCTGAGCATGTTGCTGCCACTGTTGCTGGTGCTGTTGCTGTTGATATTGCTGCTGATGCTGTTGAAAGGATTGTGGTTGTGATTGTTGTTGATGTTGTTGTTGTTGTTGCTGCTGAATATGTTGCTGATTATGTTGCCGATGATATTGTTGTTGGTCTAGTGGTTGCTGCTGTTGCTCGTGTTGTTGTTGGTGTTGTTGCTGTTGTGGTGGTGGTGGTTGTTGTTGTTGCTGTTGATGATGATGATGAGGTGGTTGTTGTTGTTGTTGTTGTTGTTGTTGTTGTTGTTGTTGTTGTTGTTGTTGTTGTTGTTGTTGTTGTTGATGATGATGAGGTGGTTGTTGTTGTTGCTGTTGTTGTTGTTGTTGTTGCTGATGAGGTGGTTGTTGATGCTGTTGCTGCTGTAGTTGTTGATGAGGTGGTTGTTGTTGCCGCTGTTGCTGTTGTTGTTGATGATGTTGTTGTTGGTGTTGTTGTTGAGAGAGCGCACGCATCTTCGCTGCTGCAAACGCCTCCTTCTCCCTGGCCAGAGCCACCTGCTGCTGGAGCTGCTGGATCGTTTGGGTATAGGCGGATGCCGACATGGTTCCCCCCCGTGCCCCGTCATTCCCCCCCATTGCTCTTCCCCCCATCAGGGGCGTGCCCCCCCCCAAGGGTCTGGCTGGCATGGCCCCTTCCAGCACCTGGTGCTGCTGCTGCGGCGCGGCCGCCGACGCCATCATCAACCCACCTTGGAGTAAGGTCACGCAGTCATTTTTAGGAATCCGGTCGACACGGAAAAAAGAAGGGTGCCGTTCCAAGAGGAACAGCAAGCCTCCATACCGTTCCCGGACCTTCGCCAGCACTTTCGTTCCCAAACGGGCTCGCAAAGTATTCGCCAGCTCCACCGCTTTCAAGGCATAATTGGCCGCGTTCCGAAGGATTTCGCCAGTGGCCCGTACCACGTCGGTTTCCAAGACTTGGTCCGGGGGACACCCTCCCTCCCTCCCCAGCTTGGACATGGCACGAGCCTGGCTTCCATGGGCAGGGAGCAATGTGGCGCCCGAGAAACGTGGCTCGCCCGCCGGCGGCGGGAGCGCGGCAGACTGGTGGTGCTGCTGCTGTGTCGAGGCAAGGTAGGTCAGTCCAGAGGGTGGTGGCTGCTGCTGGTGGAGGAGGTGGAGGGAGGGGGAGGAAACTACTTTCCCCGGACCCAAACCCGCGATCCCACCCAGCATGCCCGCCGAGTGGTGAGCTTGCTGTGGTTGCTCGTGCAGGGTGAGGGGCTGGGGGAGGAAGGACGGGTGGTTGGGCGAGAGGAAGACGGGCATGGCACCCCCGGAAAGAGAGCGCTGCATTACCCCTTGCCCTGGTCGGGGGGGCAGAGCAGGGGACGAGGAAGCGGCGGAGAGCCCGGGGGAGGACATGAAAGAGCGCCAGAGCGTCTCATCACTGAGCGCTCCATCCTTCCCTCCGACTCCGACGCCCTGAGATGGATGGGACGACCGTGCCGATGCTGGCGGTTGCAGCGACTGTAGCGGATAGGGATGGACGGAGGCAGGCGCCTCCCCCCCGTATCGTCCTCCGGGGGCCACCTCCCCTCCCAGGTCCCCTCCAGATCCTCTCTTGGGACCCGTCGAAAACGAGGAGGCCATCGATCCTTGGAGGGTCCAGGGGCTCGAGGCAGGCGCCGAGGGCATACGGGGCATCTGCGCGGCCGTCCGACCCCCCTCCTCCCCTCCCTCTTCTTGCAAAAAGATGTGGTTGAAAGGCGGGTCATTCGCAAACCTGAAACGATGCGAGTACTCCGACAAAAAGGTCGTCAGTCCCCCATGCGAGGCTTTCAACAGTGCGTAGAAATTCGGGTGCAGGCGGGCCAGTGCCGAACCCAAATTCGCCGCCGTGATCATCCCGCCTTTCTGTTGAATAAATTGCGCGATCCACTCTACCACCGGCTGGACGTGGGAGGCGGGTAGGAAAGGGGAAGCACCGGAGGAGGAAGAGGAGACATGCCGAGCGTCAACAGGGCGGGCCGACGGCCCGAGCGTGGGCGTGGCGTGGACATGGGGGGGCACTCCTTCTTGGGGCATGGAGAAATGGCGCAAGGCAGGCGGCAGGAACCCATTATTTCCCCCGCTATGGCCCCCATTTAAATGGATGTGCTGCGGGGCCTGACGAGACTCGGGCAGGACGGTTGAGCCGTCGCTGGTGTTGGGGCCCAGGCTGCCCAAGCCATTACCCACGCCCCGACCCGGCGTCCCCAATTCGCCTGCTCCGTAGCCTCCATAGGGGGAGGCCCTGCTCGCTTCGTCGTGTCCTGGCCCTTCCTCCAGTCGGGAGCGCGGCCGTTCCGATCCTCCCGACGGCCACACGAGACTAGGGCCGGGCGATTCCCCTCCCAGGGTGTGAATGCCAGGGCCGGTGCCCGAACGGAAATCGCTGCTGGATGGAATCGAAGGCCACAGGGCGTCTGGGGTCTCCATAGGCGGTGAATATGGCTGCCGCCCGAGGGCACGCGCCTTGTGGAGTGCAGTCTGTGGGTAAGACGGTGGCGACTCGTGCGGCTGCTGCTGCAGCCTACCGGTAACAGGCAATCCTTCAGGCCCTCCCCCGACACCTAGGGTGCCATGGCCAAGGCTGTCGCTGTGCTCCCCTTCCACTCGCTGGCCGCCCCTTCCTCCTACCCATCCTCCCTGACTACCAGCCCATCCCCGCCCCGGACCTCCGCCCTTCATCCGGATATCGTGTCCTGGCTGTGCTTCGGCGGCTTGCTTTCCATGCAGGGCCGCCACGGTCGAAGCCAACGACGGAGAAGACACTTCGGGGTTGGGGAAGGACGTGGCGGAGGAAGGGCAAGAGGATAGGGAGGGAGGGGGGGGGGGGTTCCCTCCGAAGCCGCCGTGACCTTCGCCCCCGGCTTTCCCCAAAGCTCCATGCGAGGTCGCGTCGGAGGGAGGGGAGGACGACGACATTGGAGGCAGCTGCACGGTACCCTCGGTCGGGGGGAACGAGGATGACGAGGAGAAAGGACAGGGTGGGGAGGAAGACGACGCCGACAGGGCCAGGGAGAAATGGAAGGAATCGAACGCCCCCGTCAGGAAGGCCATTCCCTCCTCCCCCTCCTCCTCCCCTTCGTGGCCCGAGACCGTGCACGGAGGGAAGGAAGACAGGCGTTGTCGACGCGAGGGCAGGTGGCTTCCTGAGAGACTCTGCGGCAAGTCCGGGTATCCTGCCTCCGATGCCGCGTCCCCAGAGGCTACCAAAGGCGCCAGGGGCAAACCCGTCCTGCCCGTCGATGCCATTCCCTCAGACCCCCCGGGCAGCAAAGCAGCCGTTGCCATCGTCGGCGAAGAGGAAGCGTCGCCAAGACTCCTTTGTTCCTTCACGACCGGCAGGTGGGGTGCGGACGAGGTCGCTGCGGCGGCTCCTCCTCCGGCGGCGGCCGCCGCGGGATCCACCAGGGTCGACGAAGCGGGGGAGGAGGCCAGGATGGAGGAGGGATTTTGTGCACGGTCTTCGAGGCTGCCGTTCCCAGCAGTAAGTGCCGTGGCCAAAAGCCCGGTGGACGCGGAGGAGGAGGAGGAGGCGGCGGACCAAAGCGTCGAGGTGGTGCTGTCATCCCCAGCCGAGCTCAGACTCCCCGAGGAGGAAACGGTGTTCAGTCGCGGCTTTACTGGGCCTTCTTCGAAGGGAAACGACGGCTGGGATGGCAACCCTACCATTGACGACGGCGAAGAGGAGGAGGTGGAGGAGGAGGAGACGGTGGCTTCCGGAGAAGATGCGTCCGCCAGACACCCGCTACCACCACTCTTCGTGCCGCCACCCACCGCGAGACCTTTGTGTAACACGGGTGCGTCTCCAGCCGGTCCACAGTTGGATTGTGAACTCATGTGATCCATTGAGGTCATGACGAGGGCTGCACCTACACCCGGCAGACCCTAGCCTGTGACGAAGCACCGCGGGGTAAAAGCTGTACACTTCTGTCACCGACTATATGGGGACTTATTCTGGATGTCCAGCACGGGCATGTCAATTCTCGAAGCACGTCCAGTGGCAGCAGGGCAGGAAGTAGAAGGCGATGTGAGTCCACTAGACTTGTTTAAGGCCAATTGGGGGGGTCGCGTCTCCTCTTTATTGTAAGAGTCCCACGCGGTGAAATTTGGGGGTCTACGTAAATACGATATTCCCGGTGTGATTCCCTGTTGAGCGGGAGTCGAAGGTAGAGGGTAGTGAGATACGTGAGAGGGATAGAAGGCGGTTTAGATGCCGGTTGAGAGCCTTCTTAGAATTGTAACGATGACAGCACTCAAATAACGTTGCCTTCTCCTCATTGACATTGTTGTGTGCTTAAATGGTCTACAACGTGCGTCATAAAAGTGCGCACGGGTTTGCAATTATGTGCGATATGACTTGGCATGAGGAGGAAGCATTTGAAAATGGTGGGGAGGCGAAGGAAAAGGGCTGCAGGACCCGACAAGACCACACATACAGACGTCGCACCCTTCACATGTACAACCAGGTATCTATCATTTGAACTAGCTACAGAGCATGTCTTTACATTTTCACGGGGAGCCTTTGGGGAAAAAGCCGCCCCGCCAAGACAAGGTTCACAGGTCAGATCGAAGCAGCCGGACGACTTTCTTTCTGCGGCCTCCCCAGCCGGCTCTCAGCGTCACAAGATCCATGAAACGCCACAAAAAACGACCATCGACCGGCAGTGAAGACGCAAAACAACTGTAGATTGTACAATATCTACGTGCAATACAACGTGGGTAATGTCGAGTGGCAAGATAATTTTGGGACCAGAGCGGCGCCACCGCGCCCCCCAGAGTGCGCAGATGTTTGAAGAAAAACGATTCTCCTTCATGAGGGTACCCGTCTTCCTGCCATCATTGTGCCCAACAACTGCACGCATGCACGCACCACGATGGAAAATGGGACGGTTCACGCCATGCTGTGGTGGAACGCAAAGTGATGTCCGGTCCATGTCTCCATATCCTGCATCCATTGCCTGGGTGCAAGGCCTTTCGTATGCCCGGGAACCTCTCCGGCGACCTCCCGCGATGGGAGAGACAGGTGGGTAGGCAGAAAGAGGCCTTCAAAGAGATAACACCCCACCAAAACAAAAAACATGGGTGACAAACGCATGATTGCCGTCTGAAACTTCACTCTTGACCGGGTATGGGCGGGTGCAAGGCACCATGGTCGCATGGGACACGCCCCGTGCGAAAGGGCTTAGGATCTTTAAGCGAACAAGAACGACGCCGATGGTGATGTCATCATTTTTTCGGTTCTTCTTCCCTTTCGAGAACTGCCTTTCTCATCTGAGCGAAGGGGTGGCAAGTCCCGCGGAAAACACGCAGGCAACCTGTGAATTAGTAGGAGTGGGTCAGATGGAATGTCCCTGCCGATCATTTTTAATGGTCGCGCGGTCACAAGTGCGCCTTTGGGAGCACGAAAGACATTGACTCAGACATTGGGCCCGATGACGACGTGCTCGCCGATGCCGACAAGATCCGCCGCCTGCATCTACGATATTGGTTTAAAGCGTTTCCGCCAACTGCATGGATGGAAGTACCTTTGTCGAGTTTGTCAGAAACAGGTACAGGTGTTGGTGCGTGGATCTTTTCCGATCTTTTGTAGAAGCTTGCGGGCTGTGTCCTACTTTGGCGCACTGTCTGCCAAGATGACACAAGAAAACCTTGATTTCTAGATATCAGACCTTATGTAAATACCAACGGTGAGAGCCGAAGAAAAACAAAAATCATGCTGGAAAAGCGTAGAAATTTCAAAGTATAGCGCAAATCTACTATGAGTTCATTATTGTTTTTGCTGGTAGGAAAATTTTCTCAATTCCTTCAAAGACATAGCATTCGGATATCTGTCTGTTTCCATACTCCCATCAAAAGGTAAGCTGAAAAGCATACAGAGAGTGATTGCCTTTCATCCAATGTTTACTTCGGACATTAAAGTGTCGATTTACATGGGCCCACTCCACCGAGCGCTTTCCGCCGTAAGGTTTCTCGCCACTTTGCTAGCATAAACACGAATATGTGTCTCTCCACCGCGAGTTCCCAATCGAATGTACCTCGAAAATCTCTGCATCTTACCAAATTCTTCGATTTGACCATCACATCTTGTGTTAAGCTTTCGAAATGGGTGTAAAATGGACTCGAGGAGCCTCCGTCTGGTTTGAAAAACGTATAAAAAACCTCGTTGCGAGCAATCTCGAAAGTATCGTCTGAATGATGGAACGGAAAGGAAAATACTCCATGGAGCTAGATAGCAAGCTACAGCTTCCTGATGATATTCTGTGACGGGCTACGCGATTTCAGCATGACATGTCATGAATGGGGAATGAAAATTTGTTCCAACTTTGCATCTAGATTGTCGCAAACCCAAGCAAAGTTTTGTAGTGTGACAGCTAAGTCTCAAATTATGTCGTCAATACCTACAAAAGATTTACAATTTTAGCGGACATAATTTTGTAAAAAATCGACGTCGTTGCGACGAAATACCTGCATAGTGCGCGAGTAACTAACTTGGTGAGAGACATTTCAAGGACAAGACGTCAAAATACTTTCTATCACAAATTGAATTAAGGCAATAATAAGTGAGATAAGAAATGTTCATCGACCCAAAAATTTCTTTCAGAACTTCGAGGACGAAAAATTCGATTAGGCGTAGAGAAAGAAAAACACCACGTATCGACTCGAGTGGTGAAAGAACAAAAATGTGGAAACAAAAAGTGAAGCGGCGGAGACTTACATACTGCTCACAATGCAAGTTTTGTTATTTGTGGAGAGATGGAAAGAAGGACCGAAATACGCCCGACATTAAAATGTTACGGAAAGCCAGGCAGTAGCAAGGAAGAAAAAGCAAGTTGAAGAAGGCAACCGGACTTCAACGCTCCGCCCTGTACATTTTGGGCCACATAACACTAAACGTGCGGCACCCGCTCCAGGCTCACAACGAGCGATGGTGTGCCGGACGGAATCCTTTGGTATGTGCGTGGGCTGTGATTTTAAGATGCTTTGTAATGCCGCTGAAGTTGTGTGGTCGGCAAACGCTACTTTGCTGGCGTGGTGCCGTTCAAGCAACGATTCACGTAAGAACTCGTACCCATTACTCATTGATCCTCTGACTCGTAAAACGCCTACAAAGGACTTTAAGCATGCTTTGTAGCGGCTCAGCACTGCGATACAACACCACGGCTTTATTGTTGCGGCGCGGCGCGGCGCGTGCAGCTCAGCAAAACTTGAATGGAAGAGCGCGCGGTACGTCCTAACCCTAACGCGTTGTTCCACTTATGGCAACCGACTTCCTTCTTTTTCCTGCCTGCTTTCACGTACTCGATCTTTTTTCGATACACCACATCATTGCTCGATACCAATATTCGGGCCATCATGGAGCAACGCTTTTCCGAACTCAATTCCCTTCTCGGTTTGTCTTCTCTCCTTACGACCTTGTGAAACCAACTCGTCCCATACATTCACCTCCCCGATAGCCTACACAAGTGTCAGCACGTTGCCCGAGGAATATCGTTCCATTCGCGACATGGTCCGTTCGTTTGCTGACACAGAGCTGGTTCCTAATGCTGCTCAATGGGACAGGGAGCATGTCTTTCCCGCCGATCAGGTCCGCCTTCCCTCCCTCCCTCCCTCCCTCCCCCCCTTTCTCCCCCCTTTCCTTCCCCCCTCTGTCTTCCACTCGCTTTCCACATGACCTACCTCCACCAGTGGAGCTGTATTGAAATCGGGTAGAAATTCAGCGTGTCCCCCCTCGTCCTTCAACCATGGGCAGGTGAAAGCGATCGGGGAGATGGGCTTGATGGGGGTGTCAGTGCCCGAGGAGTATGGCGGCGCTGGGATGGACTACATGGCGTACGCAATCGCCATCGAAGAGCTCAGCCGTGGCTGTGCTTCCACAGGGGTAAGGGCGGGATCAACGTACTGGCTTTAAATGAAGTATAATTCAATGAAGCATGTTGCCTCCCCGTAACGCCGTGCTCACCGTCGTAGGAAAGAGCCAGACATGGCCCGTGTGGTTCTGTTGCCACAATTCTCTCCGTGCCTCACAGATGATCCCTTTACTTCCATTCATGTATCACGTCCTCCCCCCACGCCAGGTGATCGCCAGTGTGAACAATTCCCTGTACTGCGGGCCCGTCGCGCAGTTTGGGACGGATGAGCAAAAAGACACATGGTAAAGCCTCTTCCTCTTTTTTTCCCTCGGCTCAACTTCTTGCCTGTTTGTCTGCTTTGGGTGTCCTCCACGTCCAATCCCTTACCTCGCCCTCCCTCCCTCCCTCCCTCCCTCCTTCCCACCCCTCCCTCCCTCCCTCCC
>NW_005803120.1:0-11806 GCF_000240725.1 Microchloropsis gaditana
TGTCCTCCTCATTCTGGGCGCCTCCACCTTGAATTTGTGAGACTCATGGTGCATCTTGCCTTTGGATGGGAGAAGAAACTTTCCTCATTTGTCCATGTGCGTTCATGTCGTGTCGAGTGAGGGGGGGAGGTTGATCCGCGCCATTGCATGCTACATGCACAGCCCTATGCCGCCTGGCAGAGGCTGCAGACTGTAGTCAGGACATGAGATCGACATACTGATCAAATGTGGACACAATTACGGCAAGTATGCCTAGAACACAAGCAAAAGATGACGTGTAAAGCGAGCGTACACGATGATGCCGACGCATACGATGCGGCCCTGCCTCTCTCATTCGCGAGGCGATAATAAGGCTCCCAAAGCAACCGAATCCAAAATAGATGCCCCCCTTCGTATTGCATGGATTGAGGATGACATCAATTTCGTGATGCTGGGGTGGGACGGGGTGTTGATGTCCCACTCGCCGTTTTTATGCCAACGCCAAAGCCCGCCCCAGGGACGAGGAATCTGATGCGCGAAGCAGCTGCATGCAGCACAGCAGTCATCTTACCTCTTACGGGTCCGAATCAAAGACAATTACGTGTACACACGTCATACAGGGAAAAGAAGATGATGCAACGGTTTTTCCAACCAGCAGGGGCGTTTCCTTCCGGAAGGGGCCATAAAAGGTACAAGACCGAGGATATATGCGAAGAGGGTGGGCCGGCGGAGACAACTCTAGACACAGTCCAGGACGTCCACGGAAAGGATCGCGCAGCGGAAGTGAATGGGGAGTCAACCGTGGAGGAACAAGGTGATCATAGAGACGGGAGTGCGAATGCGAGAACGGTTTTCAGGGACGGCGAGATGGCCGCGCACGGTATATCCGGAGCAGAGTTGGTGAGAGAAGACAGACAGACAGGGGTGCTTCAGAACGGAACACCTGTAGCGCCAGCAGTGGAATCAAAAGGGAACGTGAATGAGGTATCGGCAGCATGGCCTGCGGACGCGAGGGTTGATCAGGGTAGTGACAAGACTGATGGCCTTGATGCCTCTGCCAGGCCCCCTGGGGGTGCGCTTTCCTGTCCTCAGCTCCCTCCGCACTGGGCACCCGCTATAGATCCCGCTACGGGGGCTAAGTATTACTATCACGAGCGGACGGGTGCATGCTCTTGGAAGTCTCCCCCCTCTCTCCCTTTTCCCCCCCTTCCCTCCCTCCCTCTCCCTCCCGCCTTCCTCAGAACCCTCCCTGTACGGTTAGGGTTAGTACGGGGACACGCGGCCTCTATCTGCGGCCCACAGCTACCGCCTGGGCTGATGAAGCTGCATGCAGCCCTGGAAAAGGTGATAGAGAGGAGTGGGTAGCGGGGATGGGGGTTAAGAGGGAGAGGAGAGGAATGGTGAGAGCGTAAGGGGCGCGGTGTAAATGACGCCGGTGGCGATGGGAGCGAAATTGGGGTGGGGATGACCGAACAGGCGAGCATCAAGTGCCGCTGGCAAGAGCCCGGGGCCAGGGCAAGGCCCGAGGGGACCTCCACCGCCTGATCCTTGCGCGCGCTCCACCGCATGTCCACACTATGTCCCGCCTTATCCAACCGGGCCGCCCTCCCCTTTCTTCCCTCCCACTCCCACCCCCAGGTTCCCCTCCTACTCCCCGACGCGGACTCCCCGAATTCTCCTCCGCTTCCCGGCTCCGAGCCCGCCCTGGACGAGACGTGGGTGAAGCTGTGCGAAGAGGGGACAGGGCGTGCCTTTTACTACAACGTGGTTTCTCAGACGAGGCAGTGGGAGGTGCCTCTTGGCTACCAGGTCTGTCGATGCTCTACGCTGTGGGTCACGCCCGCCGATTCTGGTTCCTGTCCTGCTCCTATGTCTCCTTTTTGTGTTGTTTCCGGAAAAAAAGAGACGATTCCTGCATGCCTCCTAGTCCCTTTCGCCTTACCACCCTTTCTGTGATTTTCTTTTGTCGCACAGGAAGAGAACCAGCCCACCTGTCGTGCTGAACACGAACACCCGATGTCGACACAGGTCGGCGAGTGGGAAGGAGGGAGGGGGGGAAAGAGGGAGGGAAGAGAGGTTCGTGGCCCGAGCAGAGAGGCGGAGCGGAAAGAAGAGAGAGAAAGTGGAGAGAGAACGAGGAAAATGAGGTTTCACAAATCAAGAGGCTACCCTCTTCTTTCTCTGCCCGCGCGACTCCCTTCCCTTGTCTCCCCTGTTTTCCCTACAGCCTCGCCTCCCTGCCCCCTGCGAGCGAGACGGGCGCATGCTCAGGCACTACTTCGATCTCTCCACTTTGCCGGGCAATCGAGAGGACGCCAAGAAGAAGGAGGAGGGGACAAGGAGAGGTAAGGATCGACGTTAGGGAGGGGCGTGGGACGAGAGGCAAGTGAGGGAGGGGAAGAGGAAGGGCGGGGGAGCTCGCTTGCAGGAAGTCGAAGAGAGGGAACGTGTTCTGATACGAAGGGAAGAGGGAAAGCGCTGAAGGTTCAATGTGGTGAGAGCAAGAGGTCCGACGAGAAAGGTGGCCGGGGGCATAGGGAAGAGGAGCGCGGCCTGGACCAGGGGTTGCGTGAGGGAGGGCGGCAGAGTCCTGGCCTCTCCCCTACCGGTCCTGCGTCTCGCGGACCACCTCCATCACACCGTGCTTGTATCTCCGCAGACAGGGATTGGCGCCAACACCAAACTACAAAGACGTTGGAGAAGCACAGCAAGACTTTGGAATGGCTGAGGAAGGAATGAGAATAGCAAAGAGGAGTGCGACAACAGAAGTGCAGGGCTTTCCAACGAAGGAGGGCTCATGCTAAGCCCTAGATTTCCTCGTCAGCGGAGATTTCACACTCGTGTTTATGGTACACACAAGGTGAGGGAATGTGTATCGAGTTTATGCATCGGTTGAGTCTCAGGTGCATGTAACAAATGTGAACCCCGAATTTTTAACCCTTGAAATCCGTTCCGTTCTGTTGTCGTCTACTCCGCTCCCGATCGGAATTGAGTCTGTGGCGCATCTGTGCTTTCTACTTTCCTCCATGGATTCTCCATGTCCTCACTCGTTCTATTTCTTCTCTTCTCTCGCCCATTTTCGTCAGCCTCAAACAGTGCAGGCCGATGAGGTCGAGGTCATGTACAAGACACCTGTACTACAGGCACCAGTACTCTCTCCCCCTCTCTTCTTTCCCTCCCTCATTCACCCCTCAACTCTTCCTAGACCTAACCTTTCTTTCCCTGTAATCATTGCGTCATTCCACGCCGGATGGGGTCGTATCGACAAGTGGCCGCTTCTTCTTCATCCAAAATGCCTTTTCTTAGCAAAAATATGCGAAGTCTCTGCTCACAATCGACGAGGCCGGAAAATCAAGAGGTTATGTCTGAACTTGACGACTAGATAGACACCTGCACCACTAAGCTGCTCGGGTAAGTGTCACACCTGTGATGAGGAGACAGAGAAGCTTGTCACCAGCTGGGAGAGCATGAAGTGCTACTTTACTGTGCATTTCTTGGGAGCCTTTACTTACGCAAAATACGCAGAGTCCCCGCTCACAACCGACGTAAGTAGGGCATTTTCTTCCTTGTTGAGAGTCAGGGTTGCCGCGTGAGTGAAGTCGGTCAGATTCACTTTCACCACTTTGCCTGGATAAGTCATAGTCCTGTATATAGGGTTTAGCAAAGTTCATCAGCAACTCAAAGAGAAAGAAGTCCTAAGGTACTCTGCATTTCTTCAAGGCCTTTGCTTACCCGAAATACGCGTAGTTCTCGCTCACAACCGACGTGCGTAGCGAGTCTTCACCTGAGTTGAGAGTCAGGCTATCCACACGAGTGAAGTCGTTCAGATTCACCTTCACCACCCTGCCTGGATAAGTATCAGTCCTGCGTAGAGGGTATAGCCAAGCTCCTCAGTAATCTAGAGGGCGTGACGTTTCTACGTCGCTTTTTTTGAAACCTTTGCTCACCCGAAATATGCATAGTTCCCGCTCACAACTGAGGTGTATAGCCCATCTCCATCTGAGTTGAGAGACAGACTGTCGACACGAGTAAAATCGTCCAGTTTCACCTTCACCACGATGCCTGTATCAGTCCTTTGGAAAAGGTGTAGCCAAGATCATCAGGAAATTAAGAGAGCATGAAACACTCCGAGTTTGTGGATTCCTTCTCAGCCTTTTCTTACCCGAAATACGCATAATCCCCGCGACCAATCGATGTGCGTAGCGAGTCTTCCCCCGAGTTCAGAGTCAGGCTGTCCACACGAGTGAAGTCCGTCAGATTCACCTTGACCACTACACCTGGACGCACATTGACAGTCCTGTGCAGAGGGTATAGCCGAGCTTATCAGAAACGTAGAGAACATGAAGTGCAAAGTCAGAGTCAGAGTTCATTTCCTCGAAACCTTTGCTTACCCGAAATATGCCGAGTCCCCGCTCACAACCGACGTCCATAATGGACAGTCATACACACCACGTCCATAACTATATGTATGCAGACACTCATTCAGTTGGACAGTCAGACTGTCCAATCGAGTGAAGTCGGTCAGATTCACCTTCACCACTTTGCCTCGAGTCGACCTGTGAAGAGAAAATATCGCCAAGCTCCTCAGCATCTCAGAGAACATGATGTCCGTAGTCTGCATTTCCACGAAGCCTTTGCTTACCCGAAATACGCGCTGTTCCCGCTTATAAACGACGTAGATAGGTACTCTTCAGCTGAATTCACAGTCAGGCTTCTCACTCGAGTGAAGTCGTTCAGATTTACCTTCACTACCATGCCTGGACTAGTGAAAGTGCTGTGTAGTGCGTGTAGCCAGGTTGATCGGCAGCTTAGCGAGAATGAAGTGATACGTAACTTTGCATTTCTTTGGAGCTTTTGCTTACCCAAAGTACGCATAGTCCCCGCTCACAACCGACGTATATAGGTGCGTTTCTCCCCCTTCGTCACTCCCACTCCAGTTAAGACGCAGGCTGTTCACACGTGAAGGAACGCGTGTCAGCACTGCAAAGAGGGAACTACCTCGAGAGTATATAATATTGCTTCATTGTGTATGAATATAGTATAGGAATGAATGACAATGTGAACGTGAAAAGGTCGGGATGATGCGAGCCTCCGTCTGATCACCCACCAAGTTTCAAAACAGTAACATTTATGTCGGTGCTGCCGCGTGTCCACTGTGAAATAAAATACGGGCTTTTCGGGCAAGGACACCACACCATAATGTGTGGAGCACTTTTCCCAGCAATCCATCTCATTCTCGTCGGGGTGAAGATCAAATTGTTCATCCATCGACTCTGGCTCACATGAAAGATGAGGAGAATAGCGTTTGAGGGGCTCTTCGGAAGAGAACTCAGGCCCCCAAAGACTGACATCATCAATAAGCGCAGCGCATCTGGGTAGATCTGGTTTGACAGCATAGTTAGGAGCAGCGCCAAAAACAAAGCCATTCATGCCTCGGCCATAACGGTCATTGAAGAATTCAACTGCCATGGCATAACAGCCCACGTCCGGAAAACAACAATCAGTCGCAGGAGCGATATACTGAGCTTTCCTCTCACTGTAACGGACGGGGAATCCATCGGGGTAACTATACTCCGTAAAATCAGTGTACGCCCAGAAACCTCCATATCCGAACCCATCTTTACCCGGGCCTGTAGTGAATTCGTTACAGGGAAACCATATACTGTCCGAATCTGATTCTGATCTTGCAATCTCGTGAAATTGGATCTTGCCCAATGTTCCTCTGTACTGAGGATATGTAGGGCGTGTCAGTGCTAGGCTCCACTTGTTGTTGCAAAATTGGTCAGAGCATTGTTGAGTGTAGGGCCATCCCAATGCACCAAAACAATGGGAGTCCATTTCTTTTCGTACTCTGGATAGAAACAGTGCGTGGCCTTGCACTTCGAATAGCTTGGAAACCAACTCTTGAATTGCGAAGTTATACCCGCACTCTGTGGTGATTGTGTACTCATCGAATTTTGCAGGATCGCAGGACGAGGACATATGCATGATCACGAGGCTTTGAGCGGCAAAGTTCATAAGCGTTGTTGCCATGTGAAGATAGGCCTCGGCGAAAGCCAGCATAGTATTCCACTTGCCTTCACCTTCATCCACATTTCCCCTACACTTTCCAAAACTGTCATCATGTACAGGCGGCGGGTACTCATCGTAGGTTTCGTCCATCCCTGGAGGCTTTTTCGTCACTCGGCATTCGTTCTCGTTCTCGTTGATCCAGTTGACTACATCTACTCGGAGACTGTTTTCGCTCGTGCCAAACCACGTCTTATACTTTGCTTGTATCGGAGCCAATGCATTCCGATACGTTTCCCATGCCTGACTATACATCTGATGGTACCACAAACCGACCTAGTGACATTGGCAAGGAAGATATACCATTGATTGGAATTCAAGTTACATCAAACTTATGTATATTTTTCGACTTCTTATGCAAAGTCCCTTGGGAGTGGGAAGGCGTACTTTCAGTGTAAGGGTTCCTTGGGTGGGAGGGGCCATACCTGCTTGTCGATATCATCTTGAAAACCAGGCTTTTCTTGCTTCCGAATATAGCCTAGGCTTCCAGAAGTCCTCACAAAGTTGTCCAGGTCAATTTGGAGAAAATCTGCGTAAGTATCCACGAGATCAGTGTCCTTTGCAGCATCGTATTTCATGAGGCTGCGTCTTACGGCATCTTGTATCGTAGATGGCGAAAGACCACCAGCTCCTGAAGCTCCTGAACTGGGAGGATCATAGAAAAGACTGGAAAAGAGAAGTCCTATGGATGCGACAACGGTAACCGCGATACCGACGGGGGGGAAAGCGGCCCCTATGACAGGGGCTGAGGCAAGTAGGATATTGGACATGCCTTCTGTGATCGTGCTAATATCACAGCCCCTTCCTTTGCATTCCTTAATGACACTTGCTAAGGCACGCATCGTGTCTGCCGCTCCCTTGAGGTAATCTTTCGATTCAACACCACCTGTCGGTTTCCCTTCACTATCTTTTACTTTCCAGATTCTATCATATTTTCGCAAAGCATTGGGTTGTGGAGTAGAAGGGGGACCTTTCTCGACTTCGTTTGACGCTTGTGCAAGGGTTTCAATTGTACTCTCCAGGGATTCCACTGAACTGTGAAAGCTGTCACCCGCCGGACCTGAAGCGGGATCGATGAAAAGAGAACAGTGCCCGTACGTTACAGAGGCGTTACTAAGGGGATCTACCCCTGGGAAAAAGTGCAAAAGCGGGGTGGTCGCTTTCTGCTCAGGTGACTGAGCAAGCTCGTAGACAACAAGAGTGGAGTTGTCCTCCTGCAGGAGCACTTGATGGGACGAGAGGACAACGGATATGAGAGGTCCCTCGAATGTCTTCTCCGACTGGTTATTGTAGACATTGAATGTGAAGGCCGCGTTGGGTTTCTCGTCGGGAAACAACTCATCAAAGAGGTAGTCGACAAAATAGCTTGTCGGCCAGACGGTCTCATGCTGCAAGGGCATCTCTGTAAACACGTAGGTATCAACATCCATATCTATGGTGCGAAGGTAATATCGTCCCGCTGCCATTTCCAACGTGCAATGTTGTGCCATCTGAACAAACAATAGTCTGGGGGCCTCCATGGCGTCCTGCATTTCCTGGAGGCGAGCTTCGCATTCATGAAGCTGTTTCTTGAGCTTTCGTTTGCTCACCCACCTTCTATTGCGTGGCTTCAGAAGCAAACCGCGCTCAAGGGAACGATCCTCACGTGTTGCATTCCTCGACGTGTCTTGAGAGGCCGCCCTGTGGTGATCCAGAAAGTCCGGAGACTTGGCCACATAGTCACGAGAAGCAGAGCCTCGACGACCTCCACAGCTTTTCCCACAGCGCTTTCCGCTGGACATAACGAATTCTTGCAGTCTGCTCTGGAGCCCATGCTTATCACGGAAGCCGAGTGGTGACCGCACGACTGGAAGTCTGGCGGCTAAAGCTCCAACGTGCAAGGCAAAGACGGCTAAAACAAGAAAGCCCAGTTTGGAGGTGAGAGATCGCATGTTCCTGTGTTTTGCATGGAATAGATAGAGGGGGGTGGGTTGAAATATTCAGAGGGTCGAAAGTGACGCGAATATAAGGATGACATGATGATGCTAAGGGAGCATGAGATCAGCGGATAGGAGGTTAAGCGAGCCATCCTACAGTGTTGGAACTATATCCTTTATGGATCCAACAGTCTGTATCGCGATGTGCTGATCGCTACCGTATCATGTCATGGTTTGCGTCCACCTAATCATTTATATGTTATATTATCGTACGACAACAGGACTGGCGTCGACCAGTGTCTTTGGTTGTCTTTGGTTGTCTGTCGTATTGGTTATCTTAGTACACGATTCTTGGGTGAATCATTGGTCTACATTCTCAGGGAGAATAGGGGTCGTACTGAAGAATTAACTGGATATTGGGTTATCCGCTGCGGTTTGGTTTGTTTATTCGCATCAGAAAGCACTCATATGGGTTCACATGCGAGCCCCAATGATGGCGACTGATCAGATGGCAATATCTCCCGCGTTCAAACGAGGTGATGTTCACTCACTCCTTCCACTATGTTATGAATCGTGCCCTGTCCTGGCCGTGTAGTCCTATTTCATGGTGGATTGACAACAAAGCCAAAGACCAGACAGAGCTAGCTACTAGAATTAAAGCCAGCACGGAATGCATAACCGATGCACTGAATACAGCATTCATCAGAAGCGTAAGCATTTGTAAGGAAGGCATAGCATGCTCAGGTGTACACCCAGATCGCGTAAACAAACAAGTGTCGCAACATCGAGAGATCGCGAGGATTGAACGGACAGATTCGTCCGTTTAACGACAGTGTTTCGAGTAGTAATCTCAAAGAGAGAAGAGGAAAGAATATTCATGCACTACGAGAAAGTTCTCGAAACACCCTTGCGCTTGCTCTGGACTAGATTATGATGACCGATAACAGGTACCTTAAGAAACATTGCCTTTAGAGTAGGGAGATTCTGACCCTAGAGTCTTTTGCAGTTCTCACATTATGAACGCACCATGGTTTCGAACACGCATGAAAATGCTTTTAGAATTCTTGTTGGCACTCAGCAAGCTAATGAGAACGTGTCATGTATAACGCGATACAGTCAATCGCGCTTCATGCCATTCAGATAGATTGACTCTTATCGTCTCGGAAGGATGTGAAAGAGTTTCATTAGAATCTGTACTCGATCCTCTGCCCCGAATCACAGCGAACTTCGGAAATCATCTCAATGAAGTGGACTTGTGAGTTTCAGTCGAATCTGTGCGTTGGCTCGAGCGCCCTAAGCTTCGTCTAACCTCGGGAATGATCACAACGAAGTCGCTAACTGGATTTCCAAGATTATAAGGATTATGGGAGGATCCCAACGGAAGGACATCAAAATTTAAGTTTATTCCTACCTATTGAGGCGTTCAAGCCAACGCACAGACTCGACCGAAGTTCCCGAGTCCCCGAGATTCACCGAAATTCGGGGCATTTGTGTTGCAACGGAATCGAGGAAGACAGAAACACATGTCGTTCTAAAGCCACACACAGAAGTCGAAATTAAGTTGGCTGAATTCGGACATTAGTAACGCCTTTTGCGTCTCTCCTTTTAATTCATACTTGTCCGTTAGTGCTTTGAAAGCACCGGCCCCATCCTTGTTTAATCGGAATTTCTCGATTAAGCTTGCAGCCGCTCCCTTAAGGTACTTCTTGAGGGTGAAGTAACCTTTGGCATTCTTTTCATCGTAAGGTTTTGCCTCGTCCCCAGAAATCGGTGACTTGGTTATTCCAACGATAATATCTGCCATCTCTGGGTCCTTGGCACCAATGAAGCTTTCAATCTCGCTTTTCCAGGTGTCCCAGTCTTCCAATCTTCCACTGAAGATTGCCATCCTATAATCGTCTTTGTCTCCCATGACTTTACGATTATAACTCTGGCCAGCCGTATGTAAGGCCTCCAGATCAAATTAAATGCTGTCTTTAATCTAGTAACCAATTACTAATTAAAACAGCCCTGAATCTCTGCAAATCCAATTGCACCAGCAAGATTCAGATACGTCCAGACCTCTATTTCCGCAAATCCAATTGCACCAGAAATAGACCGTCGATCAGTGTCTTTATTCAACTCAAAAGGTTAGGTCAATTAGGGCCCATAACCTGATGCGAATAAACAAACAAATGCCACTGTGGATAACCCAATATCCAGTTAATTCTTCAGTACGACCACTAGTTCTCCCTGAGAATGTGGACCAACGATTCACCCAAGAATCTCGCACTAAGATAACCAAAGCCAACCAAAGACAACCAAAGACACTGGTCGACGCCAGTCCTGTTGTTTTATAACAATATAACATACAAATGATTAGGTGGACGCAAACCATGACATGATACAGTAGCGAACAGCACATCACAATACAGACTGTTGGATCCATCAAGGATATAGGTGCAACACTGTAAGATGGCTCGCTTAACCTCCTATCGCTGAACTCATGCTCCCTTAGCATCATCATGTCATCCTTATATTCGCGTCAGTTTCAACATCCATCTTATCCAGCTCAAGATCCAATATGCATGCTAGGGCCAATACCAAACGAATCGTGGTTATCGATGCAACAGGTGCATAAGTGTGGAGGTAGTCATAGCCAAATTTTTGACTATAACCTTTGGCGATAAATCTTGCCTTTCTCCTCACAATAACACCATTCTGATCTCGCTTATCAGTTTCCACCCAGCCACTTGAGATACAACGTTCTCCCTTCGTAAAGGGGTTAATTCCCATGTACCGTTTTTCATATGCGCCTGGTACTCCGCATCCTTGGCTTTCTTTCTTTCAGCTTGCATGTTAGCTTGATCCTCTTCGTGGCGACAGCTCACATTCATTATCTCTGATGCTGCAGTGAAAGCGAAATCACCTCCCATAATTGCAAACCCATCATCTATTCGATGATGTTCACGAGCCTTTGTCTTGCTCCGTGTGCGTCCTATATTGTTCATGTTCCGAACAATATTATCCGTGTCCTTCCATCCTGTCGCCCCCACTTGCGACGGATCCTCCCTGACATGATCGACATCACGATCATCGGGTATTTCATCTTGATGTAAGTCATCTTCGATGTTACCATCATCTTCGGCAGGTCGTTGGTCATCCTTCTGATGAGCCCCCACTATCTTCATAGAATCTACGTCATCTTCTTCTACATCATCGTGTAGTTCAACTCTCAAAACTGGTTGTTTCTGCTTCACTGCTGGAAACGTTGCCTCATCAAATGTCACATGACCAGATTTGATGTATTTCCCAATCAAAGGCATATAGATCCGATAACATTTAGGATTGTTCCCTATGTCATCGTAGCCAATCATGATCCCTTATACAGCACGGTCATCAAATTTTTCTCTCCTAGCAGACGTGTCATGGACGAACGCCTTGCATCCAAAAGTTCTAAAATGCTTCACACTTGCATGCTTTCCGAACATTTTGTAGTAGGGAGTTTCACCTGCACCTAAAGCAGAATTCCTCTTATGCCATAATTCAGGTGAGTTAACTACATTAGCTTCCTCACGTGATTTCCCGTAGTAGTCTAACATATACATGTTATCTACCTTTTCTCATCGGCAAGCATGTGTCACCCTTTTTAATTGTACCCTTTCCTTCACGGATAACAATTCTTCCACCAGCCTTATCTATTTTTGCCATGGATAATAAATCGAGACTCAGATTGGGTACTACAATTACATCCTTAAACATTACACCTTTTATTTTGCCGATCACTGTGCTTCACTTCCATGAGCCAGTCTCCGATGTAACGTACTTGTAGCTTCTCCCCATTAGCCACATATACGTGACCA